>NC_091459.1:14634643-14807143 GCF_027789765.1 Dendropsophus ebraccatus | reverse complement strand
AAGGAGGAGTCAGTCACCCTCCCACTTATATTGGACTTACATTTCCGGCAGGGTGTCAGAAACCATTATTTCTGGACCCACATTCTCATCCATACTACAAAGCAACAACGTCAGTGCATGGATATAAGGACTATAATGCCGACCTATTGGGCCCTTGTAATTACTTTTTTTGTGTGTTTTATGCAAACCAATAATTACAATTTTGTGTATTTTTCTCATCTTAGGCTGGGTTCACACTACGTTTTTGCAATCTGTATTTTCCATCCGTTTTTGCAAAAAACGGATGGAAAAAAAAAACGATTGCAAAAACGCAGTGTGAACCCAGCCTTACTTAGCAATTGTAAAATAAACTAGTTTTCTAATGTCATGCATACTAGGGTTAGGATATGTGCAATTTGCGCATGTCAATCCGCCACATGGACTCCTCTTGAAATTTCTGTGCAAATTCTGTAGTGGGAACATACCCTAAAAGGGAAATGTTTGTACGTTTTTGTGCCTTGTGGTCTAAAGCAACGTCTTAGGTTGGGTTCACACTAAGTTCTTGCAATCCGTTTTCCATTTTTTTTGTACAAAACGGATGAAAAATGGATGGAAAAAACAGAAGCAACTGTGTGCATCCGTTTTCCATTGACTTCCACGTATCCGGGGTTTTTTTGCGGACACAAAAACGTGGTCGACCACATTTTTGTGTCTGCAAAAAAAAAAAAAAAAACGGATCCCTTTTGATCCTTTTTTTTTTTTTAAATGGAAGTCAATGGAAAAACGGATGCACACAGTTGCTTCTGTTTTTTCCATCCTTATTTCATCCGTTTTTTTTGCAAAAAAACTAATTGCAAAAACGAATTCCAAAAACGTAGTATGAACCCAGCCTTACCTGGTCATATAGACTGTCATGTTTACAAACCACTGTTTATTCCATTAAGTTTTGCACATGACTTTATTTTCCTTCCTTCCCATCCCAGGCTCTATCAGCATACTGAAGCTGGATTATACGCACACGTTTCCCTATCACTTCTGCCTGCGAATGTCTGCATCGTACATCAGGCTGAGACATAATGGGGACTACTCAGGTACTGCTTTATCACCTTCCAAGGATAACCTGCTTTGCTTTTCATGTTTGACATTTCCATTAACTATTGCTCAATGTTCACATGTCTCCTTTAAAGAGGATGTACCACCAGGTACGTCCTCTTTAATCTGAACCCAGGGATCAAACGGCACAGTCAAGGGGAAGCCGGTGCCGCAGTCCGTTTTTCGGACCTTGGCCTGGTTCCCGTGCAGGGGCGCCGTTCTATGTACCGGAACCGGACGGTGCTCAAGCACTGGAGGTAGGCCGGCCCTCTCCCAGTGGGAGGGAATAAATGGAGCCGCGTCATACAGGGGAGGGAATTCCCTCCCACTGGGGGTGGGCCGGCCTACCTCCAGTGCTTGAGCACCGGCCGGTTCCGGAGCATAGAACGGCGCAGTGCACGGGAACCGGGCTACGGTCTGAAGAACGAACCGTGGTATCGGCTTCCCTGTGGCGGCGCCGTTTGATCCCTGGGTTCAGATAAAAGAGGATGTACCTGATGGTACATCCTCTTTAAATTGGAACTGTTCAAGAAAAGCCCTTGATCTATGTAAAGTCAGTTTATAAAGCTACAGGGGCTTTTTAGCCTTTTAAGTTCTGGACCGATTTACTATATGGATGGTTATTTAGGTATCAAAAAAATATATACTGAGGGCTATTTAACCCCTTAAATGACCATAGCGCTTGCATTTTTTCACCTACAGACCCACATGATCCCTTATTTTTTGCAGCACCAATTGTACTTTGCAGTAAAAGACGTAAAGGAAAAAAAATGTTTGCACTGTGAAATTGAAAAAAAAAAAAAAGATATTTTTTTCCCCCCATTTTGGGGGTTTTGTGTGTACGCCATTCAACCTATGGTAAAGCTGACATGTTATCTATGTTCCTCACATCAGTACGATTACAACAATATGCAACTTGCATAACGTTTATTTAATTTGACGGCTTTGAAAAAATTAAAACCTTTTTTTAAAAAATCTAAATGTTCTATGGGGCTATGTGAGGTGTAATTTTTTTGTGCCATGAACTCTTCTTTTTATTGCTACCTTGCTCGCATATGCGACTTTTTTATCACTTTTTATTACAATTTTTCTGGATTTGATGTAACCAAAAATTAGCAATTTTGCACTTTGGAACAACTGCAGTACTTTTACGCTGTGTGAACATAGCCTCAAAGTGTAATAGTCGGTTGTAAATACTTTTGAGATGTCATAAAGACATGTCAAAAGTTTTGATTGGTACCGATCGGGAGAACGAGCCTGGAGAAGATTGCACTAAGCGCGGTCCTTTCCCGCCCCTGTGTCATGTGATCATTCAGGCTCCATCTGATCGCTTATGTAAGGGTATATGCACATGGAGGAATTGGAGCTAGGAGGGGGATAGAGTACAGATCAAAACTTTTGACACGTCTCTATGTTATCATTTGAGTTCATGAGCATCCAAGTGGAACGTGACAAAGGCTCAATGTGAGCGAAATATTGGATTCTTAAATAAAGTTCCTTCAATAAAGTTTGAAAAATATTCTACTGGGATGCTGTTGGACTCCTTTGCTACCAGTTACTTGTTCCACATGGGATTGTGGACCTACCAGCATGCATCGCACTCAGTACTGCAACTTTGGGATTACTGGTGCTGTGGGATTTGCCTTTACTTCTCCTAATGTGTCTATGATACGTCAAAAGTTTTTACCGACGACAGTGACACTTTAACCCCTAGATGACCCTGGACGTAGCGCGGCCGCAGCGTTTAAGTGTAAATGACAGGGGGAGTCCACTGTCACTTACCGATCGGGACCCCCGCAGTATGACTGCAGGGGACCCGATCATTAAAACGGACCGCCGGAGGTATCTCACCTTCCTCCGTGCAGTCCGATTGGCAATCTGTTCACTGAGCCTGCACAGGCAGGCTCAAGGAGCAGATCGCCTATCACACTGATCAATGCTATGCCTATGGCATAGCAATGATCAGTGTGAATAATCAAAGTAATGTATGTACAAAGGGACGTCAAATGTGTAAAAAAAAAAAAGAGGAAAAGTCACTATTACACTACCCCAAAGCCCCTCCCCCAATAAAAGTGGAAATTCCCCCCCTTTCCCATTATATAAATAAAACATAGAAAAATAAATAAACATATAATATACCGTAGCGTGCGTAATTGTCCGATCTATTAAAATATCACAAGCGTCATTGCGAACAGAAAAAGAGCAGAAAAATGCGCAGATTACCTATTTTATGATACATTATATATATAAAAAAATTATAAAACGGATCAAAACGTCCGATCCTCACAAATATGGTGTTAATAAAAACTAGAGATCATGGCAGAAAAAATGACACCCCATACAGCCCCGTAGGTGAAAAAACAAAATCATTATTAGCGTCACAATAGTCCCATTTTATTATTAATTAATTGCCAAAAAAAAGGATTTCGTAAAAAAAAATCTATAACATTAGAGAATCTGTGTAACCTGCATATGGTTGTGTTCGGGCTGACCTATAGAATAATAGTGTCATGTCGCTTTTACCATATAGTGCATTACGTAGACACAGGAACCCCCCAAACGTTACCATATTGCTCTTTTTTACGATTTCGCCTATTTATATCTTAATAAATAATATATTTGGGATTCCGTCATACATGTTATGGTAAAATGAAAGACGCCATTAGACAGTACAACTATTCCTGTAACAAACAAGCACTTACATTGCCTGTAGATAGAAAACTGAAAGTGCTGGAGCTCTTAGAAGGGGAGGAGCGAAAAACGAAAGCTCAAAGATCAAAATTTGCGCGGTTCACTGGCTTATTTTGGGCCTGGTCCTCAAAGGGTTAAAGGAGAACTCAGGAGAAATTTTTTATTAAAGTATTGTATTGCCCCCCAAAGGTTATACAAATCCCCAATATACACTTATAACGGGAAATGCTTATAGGCTATGTTCACACGAAAAGATATGCTGCATGTTCTTCAATGGGATCCCGGCCGGAGAGTATACACATAGTATACGCTCCGGCTGGGGTCCCTTGCGGCGCCGCAAACAAGTGACATGTCCGTTTTCTGCGGCTGCTCGCTCCTTAGTGTGCTGTGGGGAGTTCTGATGTGGGAGGGCAGGGATGCGCCTGCATTAGAATTCTGCGGGCCGAACGATCATCAGGCCGGTACTGCAGTACCGCCCAGGATGATCTTTTCAGAGACTGGCCGCTCTGTGACCTGGCTGGATCAGGGAGTGGCCGGTCTCTTACGCCATGTGAACATGCTTTTTTCCCTGCACTTACTACTGCATCAAGGCTTCACTTCCTGGATAAAATTATGATGTCACGACCCGACTCCCAGAGCTGTGCAGACTGTGGCTGCTGGAGAGGATGATGACAGGGGGACACTGAGGGACACAGGGCACTGGGGGGACACTGAGCATCCCTCTGCCATCATCCTCTCCAGCAGCCACAGCCCGCACAGCTCTGGGAGTCGGGTCGTGACATCACCATTTTATCCAGGAAGTGACATCATCATTTTATCCAGGAAGTGACGTCACCGTGTTATCCAGGAAGTGACATCACCATGTTATCCAGGAAGTGACATCACCATGTTATCCAGGAAGTGACAGCACCATGTTATCCAGGAAGTGACATCACCATGTTATCCAGGAAGTGACATCACCATGTTATCCAGGAAGTGACATCACCATGTTATCCAGGAAGTGACATCACCATGTTATCCAGGAAGTGAAGCCTTGATGCAGTAGTAAGTGCAGGGAAAAAAGCACTTTATAAGCATTTCCTGTAATAAGTGTATATTGGTGATTTGTATAACTTTTGGGGGCAATACAATACTTTAATAAAAATTTTTACCAGACTTCTCCTATAAGTTTATGGCATAGAAGAGTCTGCAAACTGTGACTGTACAGTAACATACAAGTCACAGGCAGCATGAAAACTCTATCCCACTGAAAAGACACAGAGATAGCAGGTAGGTATTAGCGGTATTATCATCTGCAGGTAATGGCAGCAGCCATTAGGCGATTCAGTCTCAGCAGGGAAATACACAAGGATAAGCAGATTTGCACTTGTACGTTCTTGGCTTCTAAGATTGTTGGTATGCAATATACCCAGTCGCATTCTGTCTGATATTTTAATTACTTAGAAATTGACAAGAACGCTTTGGCTTCAGACATCATTATGATGAGTGAGAATTAAATTATTTTTTGTTGGCGTAGTTAATTAAGAAGATTTGATATTTCAGATTTGCCTTTATTAAATAGTATCTGGAGTCTCCCCTCCAAATCCTTTATTGTATCCTCCCAATGTGCTCTATAGTTCCAACAGTTATTGCCTATAATACTGTTTAATATTAGTTTTAACTGTGCACCTGCCTTCACTTTGGAACATGACATACAAAAGCTTGATGCTAGTGATTGGACTGTGTTATTGGGATGGTGGAAAGATACGGGGGGGGGGCTCTCGGGACCACGGATAAATTGGTCCATGTCCACATGCCTGGGGCTGGGACTCCAGCTTCCATAAAACTACCACCCCCACCATGCTTCCTTGCCTGCGATAGAGCCTCTTTAGAGTGTGACTAAGCTAGGGTTGTGCTCTGGTTTCCTGATTTTTTTGGCTTGACTTTTTGACTACTCGCACCGACTTCTGATTTTGTATTGCTACGAATGATAGTTTACCGACCCAACTGGTTTACTTTGACTACATTGTGTTTGTTTGTTCTGTCTTCGTCTCTGTATTTCACCAATCCAGGTCAGGGACTGTCGCCCAGTTACCCGCTGCAGCCTAGGGCAGATAGTGGTACGTAAGCAGGGACAGTAGGGCAGGTGCCAGTGCAGGGCCTCACTAGTCCCAGCCTGACAAACTTTTAATTACCTGGGTACTACTGTTTTGAGGGACATAGTGGAATTCCATCAGCTGAATACAAAACCCATAAGTAGGGAATTAGAGAAAAAAAACAAAACATGAAATGACCTTAGACTCAGCAAGGCTGATAAAATATTGTTGACAAGGTCAGTATTGCTCCCTAAGATTTTATACCTGTTTATAGCCACCCCAATTTGGGTAGGAGACACTATATTAAAAGTGATCTTCTCTATTTTAAGGGGGTTGTCCTGTACGACAAAAACATGACCACTTTCTTCCAGAGACAGCATCACTTATGTCTCCAGTTCAGGTGTGGTTTGCAGTTAAGCTCCATTCACTTCAATGGAACTGCGTTAGAAAACCTGCACCCAAACTGGAGACAAGATCGGTGATATCTCTGGAAGAAAGTTTCCGTGTATTTGTAACGCTGGATAAGCCGCTTATTGCTGCCATATGGAGACAAAAGAAGGTTAGAGTTAAGTTGGATTATTTTTATCTCCAATAGTTTTCTTTAAAATCAACTGATTTCAGAAAGTTATATAAATTTGCAATATATTTCTGTAAAAAAAAAAATCTCCAGTCTTCCAGTACTTATCAGCTGCTGTACGTCCTGCAGGAAGTGGTGTTTTCTTTTCAGTCTGACTCAGTGCTCTCTGCTGCCACCTCTGTCCATGTCAGGAACTGTCCAGAGCAGTAGCAAATCCCCATAGAAAACCTCTCCTGCTCTGGACAGTTCCTGAAATGAACAGAGGTGGCATCAGAGAGACTGGAAAGAATACATCACTTCCTGTAGGACATACAGAAACTGATAAGTATAGGAAAACTTGAGATTTTTAAATAGAATTAAATTACCAATCTATATAACGTTCTGAAACCAGCAAAAATCTTTTTCTTTTAAATCAACTGGAGTGCCCCTTTAATATTACCTGTTCCCCTGCACAAGTATCTGTTTCCACTTTTGATGAGAGGAAGCCATAGGCCATTCATATAAATGTAGTAGTGTGTAAGCTGCCTGAAACCCCTGCTCGCTATAGTTCTTACACCTTTCCCAAAAATAAAAAATCTATGAATTTTCAATGAAACAACTTACATATTCTATTATCTACTTCCTGTCAGTATTTCCATTTTAATGTAGGATTCAGAATGTTCTTCTCACATCTACAAATTACACCCACTGCTATACTTAAAATACTTACTTTTTTTAGAAGTAAGAAAAAAAAAAAATCACAATTTTGTTAAAATGTGTCTGAATCGTGACATATCAATTCAAGAAAATGTTCTGCCAAGTTCTGTGTCAGCCTCCCAATAAAGACAAATTTAGCTGCATCTGCTATAAAGGCTCCTGAGATTATTGTAATTTTATTAGTACTGTAACTACATAACTAACGTGATGTAAATGTACGAGAGAGAGAGAGACTCTTAAAAGTGTGTCTAAGCTAGCGTTGTATCCCGATTTTGTTTTCCTTGGTTTCCTGATTTTTGGCTTGACTTCTTTACTATTCTCACCGACTTCTGATTTTGTATGCCCACGACTGATAGTTACCGACCCATCTTGTTTACCTTGACTATATTGTGTTTGTTTGTTCTGTCTTCGTCTCTGTATTTCACCAATCCAGGTCAGGGACTGTCGCCCAGTTACCCGCTGCCGCCTAGGGCAGATAGTGGTAAGTAAGCAGGGACAGCAGGGCGGCTGCCAGTGCAGGGCTTCACTTGTCCTGTGTCTTAGAGTCCCAGCCTGACAAACTTTTAATTACCTAGGTACTAATGTTTTGAGGGAAATATTGGAATTCCATCAGTTGAATACAAAACAGGAGAGAGAGAGAGAGGGAGAGAGAGAGAGAGAGAGAGAGAGAGAGAGTTGGGTCCAGCCCTATGTGCTATTGAAGGGGTTGTTCACCAAAAATGTCTTTCTTTTAAACCAACTGGTGCCAGAGATTTGTAACTTACTTTTATAAAAAAAAACATCTCAAGTCTTCCAGTACATATCAGCTGCTGTATGTCCTGCAGGAAGTGGTGTATTCTTTCCATTAAGAAGAGTAGGAGAGATTTTCTATGGAGATTTGTTGTTGCTCTGGGAAGTTCCTGACATGGACAGAGGTGGCAGCAGAGAGCACTATGTCAGACTGGATAGAATACCCCACTTCCTGCAGGACGTACAGCAGCTGATAAGTACTGGTAGATTTGAGATTTTTTAATTGAGGTAAATTACAAATATCTGGAACTTTCTGGCACAAATTGATTTGGAAAAAAAAAAAGTTTTGGTGAACAACCCCTTTAATTTATATCTGACTCTGCTTCCTGCAAGTAGATGTCAGCTATATAACACAGCCAGCACCCACTGCATATGGAGCAGGGGGCAGTATATGCATCAAGGAGGTAGTTGCTTTTTGATTAGAAGATGAGCTAAAACGTTAAAGTGCCACTGTCTTTTTTTATTTTTTGGCAGAAATCAATAGTCCAGGCGGTTTTAAGAAACTTAGTAATTGGGTTTATTAGGCAAATATGCCATTATCTGCATTCAAAAAGACTTTCCCCAGGTCCCCCCTCCCTCCTCTCTTTCATTCACTGCTCATTATCAGGAAATCTTGACTAGTTTACATCAGTCGAGCCCTGTCTCTTCTGTGGAGAGGGGAGGGGGGAGATTAGTCGGCAACAGAAAGCAGAGAACAAAGGATTACACAGTGGGAGCTGTGAGAAAGCCGGTATTTAGATGTCAGAGAGGTCAGTGCTGACTTCACAGGAGATAGCCCAGTGATGTACAGTAGCTGTAAATT
The DNA here is from genome assembly GCF_027789765.1 of Dendropsophus ebraccatus. Lineage (NCBI taxonomy): Eukaryota > Metazoa > Chordata > Amphibia > Anura > Hylidae > Dendropsophus > Dendropsophus ebraccatus. The sequence continues at coordinate 14,798,442 of NC_091459.1, read as the reverse complement.
AACTCTTTGTTGTCCTGTTTTGTTGCCTCATCTCCCTCCACCCCTCCCCTCTCCATCAGAGAACCATGAAGACATGTTGTGGGCGGTTTTATGCTGAGATACAACAGTAAGACTATCTTATAAGACTGCAGTAAGCATTAAATGTGCTTTAGTGGAAAGCTATGTGGAATTGCCTATAACAATATAACAATGCCGCTATGAGACGGGTAGGGGAATAATAGCTAACAAGCAACTCTTCGAAGCTGTTGAATAATAATCTACATTTACGTGCTAATAAACTCCAACACTTACAGCAGATAATAGTACAAGTTTCCGACGGTTGCCATTGATTTTATTAGGCTTGATGTCTCCTAAACACTTTTACATTTTTTTTATTTAACTCTTGTATTAAATTCAACAGAGAGCGACACATCTGTTGGTGTAAGTGCCAAATGTCTTTACAAATACAGAAACATTTACTTTACTGTGCGCAATAAGGTTTTTACAGAGTAAAGCATTGGTATAGTACAGGGGTAGGGAAACTTGACTCTGCAAAACTACAACTCCTATCATGTCTGGACAGCCAAAGATTTAGCATGATGGGAGTTGTAGTTTTGCAAAAGCTGGAGAGCCAAGGTTGCCTACCCCTGGTGTAGTTTATGTTCTATGAAGCCTTAGGTTATGTTCACACATAGTATTTCTGTCAGTTATTTGGCCACAATTTTTTCAACCAAAACCAGGATTGGAATTGACAGGGAAAAATTATAATGGAAAGACCCAGTAAGACCGATTAGTCGCCACTGTATAGAAATATCCACTGTGCTTAGTGTTCAAGCAGATGTATGGTCATGTGCGTAGTGGTGCTCAATCTTGGAGTTGTAGAACTTTAAAGGCAATTACAAATAGACAGGAAGACGGCACTCACCATATCTTCAAGCTTTATTTGATTAAATCTAAGGAAACATCACAGCAGGTGAGCGGGGGCGCTGATTCCCACTAGCATAGAACTAGTGGAAGGCAGCGTCCCCGCTCACCTGCTATGATGTTGCCTGAAATTTAATTGAATAAAGCTTGAAGATATGGTGAGTGCCGTCTTCCTATTTTTGAAATTATAATGAAAAGATGTGCACAGCTTCTGTGTTTTTAACTCACTCCTGGTTTAAAAAAAAAAAAAACTCAGACCAAATGACTGATGGAAATACTAAGTGTGCACTTATCCTAATGCAACGTATAAACAACGGTCATTGTGTGTAGTGAAAATTGCATTGAAATCTTTGGACACAACAGCCGGAAATTATTCACATGTTCATTATTTATTGTTCAATACATTGTGTGGACAGCGTCCATTGTTTGCATGGACTTCAGTGTAACCCATTTTCTATGAAAACAACGTTCATAGGAAACTACTAACTTACTCCTTCACGTGGCCGTAATTGTGATCAATTTACCTGCTCCCCTTGCAGGATGTTAGGAAACGCCGGACTTCTCTTTTTTTGAACGCCCTCCCGCCACTGCACTGAAAATTAACATCACTGCAGCCTAAGCCCGATGCTGCAGCAATGTTAATTTATGATGCAGGACAACACAGGCACAGAAACTGTGCCTGTGTCATCTGTGGCAGGTCCTTACTGTCGGTGATGCAAAAGGATGCTGGTTTACCTCAGGCAGTTCAACCAAAACACCGCGGAGCCACCATCACGTGTCTCGACGTCAGTGTATTCTAGAACAATGTTCTAGAATACATCTCCCTGAGGTCAACCAGCGTCCATTTGCACGCACTTACTAGGCATTGCTCCCACTAGCCAGAAATCTACTCTACACTGATGAGGGGCAAATACCCTGAAACAGCTGTCTGTGGATAGATACCTTGCTCGGGTGGTTTCCTTGAATGGAGACATTCCTTGGCTGGGTTGTTCCTTCCCGGAGGAAGGTCTGGCTAGTTCACTGACGTCAAGACATGTGATGGTGTCTCTGCACTGACTGTCGGTGATAACCGGGGACCCGATGCAACTGTCATCACTGGAGCCACTCTCTGGTGCGGACAGTTAGCCGTATAGATACTACAGTCAGCATGACCGCAGCATCTATAGGGCTTCAGAGAGGATCATTATGAACCCATAAGCTGAAGTCCAAAAAACGACCTGGGTGTTTAGGTATCAATGACCTATGGTCGTGAAACGGTTAAACTGAAGATTTCACAAAAATAATGCTGAGGACCGAGGTAAGAAAATTTCCTCCATTCTTAGCATGCCGTGCTCTATGGAAACATAACAGCATAAAGTTAGGCTGGCTCCACACTGTGGTTTTGTTTCTATTAAAAGTAAAGATTCATATAATTGAAAAGTAAAAAATTACAGACGTTAACAGATAAATGTAAGAATATTTTTGATGAATTATTCTGAATTTTTCCACAATGTCGCCTTATGTATCGCGCCTTGTGTAAATACGGTAATTCACAGCCTTTCAACATACAGTAACAAGATTTCTTATAAAACCTCCATTCACCGGGTTGTTGTTGTGCACCATCCACTGATACCCAGAGAAGATCCCATCTGCAATCTGTGCCTATTAAACTCTATTGAAAGCTTTAATAAGCTCTTTTTATATATCTATAATACTTGGTGTATTGACCATTTTTACCTATTTTCCTCGAGCTTCTTTGAATCTTTGTATCCACAATGGGATCAATTATCCCTCTGCTTCTTTCCATTTATGCTCCATGTGCAGTTTGGTCGGAAAGCTGCGTGTGCCAAATAAATGATACAACAAAGTAATAGAAAAAAATAGCTTTTTTTAATTTTATTTTTTACTAATTTAATATTTTATTCCAACTCTTAGGTGTTATTTTGACCATTGCAGAAATCATCTTAATATTAGTTATATACAACATGTAATAGGTGTAGGTGGTAGCTGACTAGGAGATGATTCCGATATTAGAAAATCGATTGCCTTCTATTATAACAAAGAATGTAAGGTTACAAGGGATTGTTGTTAAAGGGGAACTCCTACAAAAAGTATATAGGGGCACTCACCGACCATCCTCCCCTCCCACCACCAATTGTTTGACACCTTTCCCACTTGCCCATACTACTTCTAGCCCCAGCTTAAAACTTTCATAAATAATCCCAGTTTTACATCATAGCATCCGCCAGGGAAACTACATCTCCCAGCATGCATTGCACTTCAGAGCCAACTGCTGGGTATTACCAATTACCAATGGTACAATTACCTAATACTGCCACTATGACCACTATAACTATAGACCCAATAAGAGAGTGAAACATTTTAGGCTACTTGCTCCAGCACATATGGAGCACATATAGCCCCGAGCCCCTACTGTATATAGTAGTCTGGCCTCTCTGTGAAGCCCTTATATAGTAAGTGCCCCCCCTTCTGTGATATCCCCTATAGTAATGCCCCACTAGCCCCTAAAGTTAGTGGTCCCCTCTGTGCAGTCCCCTATCATAATGGCCCCCCACCTGCTCTCCCCATAGTAATGCCCCTGTGTGCTTCCCTTATACTAATGCCCGCCATGTGCTCTCCTCATAGTAATGCCCCACCATGTGCTTTCCCCATAGTAATGCCCCCTCACCATAGTAATGCCCCCCATGAACTCTCCCCATAGTAATGCGCCCTCCCCATGTGCTCTCCCCATAGTAATGCCCCCCTCTCCATGTGCTCTCCCTACAGTCATGCCCCCTCCCCATGAGCTCTCCCCATAGTAATGCCCTCACCCCATGTGTTCTCCCTATAGTAATGCCCCCTCCCCATGAGTTCTCCCCATAGTAATGCCCCCAATGTTCTCCCTCCATAGTAATGCCCTCCTCCCCATGTGCTCTCTCTATAGTAATGTCCCCTCCCCATAGTAATTCCCCCTCCCCATGTGCTCTTCCCATAGTAATGCCCCCCATGTCCTCTCTCCATAGTAAAGCCTCCCCCATGTCCTATCACCATAGTAATGACACTATTGTACACTAGAAACAAAAGCAAACAAACATAAAACTCAGCTAACATAGGCTCCACGACAGCAGCTTCTCCCCCGGCTCTCTTCTCCTCTCTTCTTCTCTGGCACAGACATCGCGTCAACGACGCTGCCTGTGCCAGAAGTCCTGGCTGCCGGCGCACACAGAGGTGAATGGGGTGCTCAGCCGGGGCAGGTGTCCTGGATTCCTGGGATGCTCCTGCAGCTGTGGGCGCCCACTGGAGGATCCTCTGTCCGATATAAAAAGGGGGCGCCGCTGGGTTCACCCAGTGGCGTCCCCTTTTGATTGATGGGGGGATGCGCTCTGTGAGGTCGCACAGGTTGCACACCCTTAAGGCTGGCCCTGCACAGAAAATCCACACAGCCGTATATTGCATCTAAATATGTCCAACATTAAAGTCTATGGCTATGTTCGCACATAGTAATTTTGTCAGTTTTTTGCGCAGTGTTTTTTTCAACCCAAATCAGGAGTGGATCTGAAAAAGCAAAATTATAATGGAAAGATTTGCTCAGTTTTTGTGTTTTCAATCCACTCCTGGTTTTGGTTAAAAAAATACTGATCAAAATACTGACAGAAATACTATGGGGGACATTTATTAAGTCCAGCGTTTTCTGTGCCGTACTTAAAAATGTCCCCGCTGCTCCGAGAGTACGGAGATTTATGTAGAGGCGTACTGCTAAATCCTGTGCGGGCCAGTGCGTGCGCCAGGAAACCTACGCCAGCTCAGAGCTAGAGTAGGTTTCCTGACTATTTTTCAGCTAAACAAATGCTGAATTTAGCGGACTCTGAGTCTGCGCCCCCCCATTCTGCCCCCTCCACACCCCTGCCCCCTGGCGTACCGCGCAGAAAGTGGCCAGATGCGATTTTTTTATTCGCAAAACGTCCATTTTCCGCCGAAACATACTCTTTTTTAACTTGATAAATGTCCCCCCATGTGTGAACAAAGCCTTGGGTAAAACAGCTAAAAAAAAAAATTATAATGTGTGCACAGACTGACATTTTTCCATAAATTTTATTTTTGTTGCATATGTTTATATTTTATAATACAATGCCTTATGCATATTTTTTGCCCTTATTTTACTGTGTGTAAACATAGTCTTATTGCGAATTCTGACTTTCTCAGTGAAATCAGTAGCCTTTTTCTTTTTTAAACTTATTTTAAAATACATATCACATACATAGTGTGTTGTGTAGAAGTGCCAAATTTGAGAAGTCGTATGTATGTATGATTGGTTATGACATTTTTAGATTGTTTCAGATTCATTGATTCAGAAAAAGTCAGAATGGCTGAAAGCAGCAAAAAGTTGATGTGACGGCCAAGTTCCCTCTTCTACTTGTTGCAGGAATAATAGTTTTTACAATTGTTATAGTTAGAATTCTATTCGTTCTAATCGATGGCTGTCATTTTCTATTATTTTCGGCGTAATGCTGCCAATTGTATTTTTACTAATTGGAGGATTCATGAGAAATTTTTTACATAACTAATACTGTAGATTTATAGTATAGAACGTCCTATAATTATGAGTTTAGGTTTTATTTTTTTGCTAATATTTAATGTCCTTGCACGTGTAACAGTCTCCTGGATGGAAGTGGCGGTGGAATGAAGGGGAGGAGTGTGGGGGCAGCAGCCTTAGCGGTGGGGATGTAATTAGTTACTTTTATTAGGACTATTCAGCGGAAAAGGAAAACAAAGGAGAATCAGAACAGAGAAACAAAGGAAAACGTAGAACTACAAGACAAACCAGGCGTTAAGAGATCCCGAGATCTTGGATACAAGGTGAATCATTGCAGCTCTAGTTTTTATATATAGTAACCTATTTTTTTTTTTTTTTTTCAACTTACAGTCTCTCTCGTTGTAAAACGGTGTAATAGGAGTCTTAACAACGTTGGTGATCACTATATCTTATTTGTAAGATATTCTAAATAAGCAAATCTGTCACCTCCGCACTGCCTACAGAGCTGGTGGCACCACTGCATAGTTATCGATAGAAGAATTCAGAACGTACCTTTGTTGCAGGTTTTCAACAATGGTCATTGTAATGACATCGCATTAACTCCTATGGAATCCCAGCCAGAATGTTTATACACTGTATACACTATGGCCGGGATTCCATGCGGCTGCTCAGAAAACTCATGTCTATTTTGAGCAGCTGCTATTTATTGAACATCGGCCGCATGAAATTGACTGTGCACAGAATGTAAAGTGCGGCTCCAGCCGTACTTTACATTGTGGTCTATGGCTATATGGAGTGCGGGCATACCTGTTTGTGCCTGCATTCCAATTAAGTGATGTTCACCCGGCCAATACTGCAGTATCGGCCAGGCTCATCTCAGACAGCAGCCGTTCTGTGACACAGCCATGTCCCAAAACGGCAGCTGTTTTGCCATGTGGGAGCCTCACACAGCACTTGTGTGGCGTTTTTTACACCCCAAAAAAGTCACAAAACATGCCAACCACCAGGTGTTTTTTTATGCAGTTGCATTTTTCTCGCTAAAAAGCGCCACTAAAAAGCATCATATACATAAACTATCGCGTTTTTTAGATGAGCAGAAGACTTCCATTGAAGTCTATGGAAAAAAAAAAGCCACAAACCCTCAGCCCGCTGCATTTTGCAAAAACTGCCACAAAGCCACAAAAACGCCAAACAAAAAAAACGCCATGTGTACAGGCAAATCATGGGCGGCTCCCTGCCTAGATGACTAGTTACTGCCCCTCTCCCGGCCTCTAAAACATCTTTTTCACCTTTAGTGTACGTTCACACTACGGAAAGGCGATGACGGAATCTGCTTGTGCATAGAATGGAGTCTATCACACGGGCGGAGACACGTGCCCCCGCCTCAGTCCGCGAGCGGGTGTGAGCTACGGAATGCACAACGGGTTTTCCATCGCCATTCCGTAGTGTGCACGTACCGCGGCTGGTATACTCCGTGAACTGTAGAGTAACTCCATACTGTGCTGCAGGGAACCATATCAGCACAATCGCACAATTGATTCCAAATTTTTTTCCAGGCGTAGTTTTTAAGAAGGCCTTTTTTTCTTTGACTTGATGTGTGTGTGCTATCCCAGTTTTCTACAGATGAAAGGAATACTCTGACAGGCTTATTACCGTCCTATTCACTTAATGCATCAAAGTCTTGAATGGGGCTACCGATTTCCAGTGCCGTCCTTGAAATTGTTCTCATGCATAAAAAGGGTTTCCTAAAGAAAACGCATAATGAAGAAAATAAGTATGCAGTGCACAACAAGCTATAACTAACAGCAGAATATCACTGAGCATTCATTATTACTAATGTAAATCAGATCCTATTTTATTTCCTGACAGTATACAATACAGTACAAGAAAAAGGCTGAATGCAAATGCACTGGTACAATACACTGGGGATAGACTGCCATGCCCCGTCACACCCGGGGATCATGGTGCCGCACTGTGTTATTGCGTTTTTGGACAATTGTGAGTCGCGACACAACCCTAATTTATTTGTGTTAGTGCAAATTGTATCAGATGAGTTGGTTGTCAATGTGTCTCTAAAGTATTTAAAGCAGTACCGCAGCAAAAATATTCTTTCAAATCAACTGGTTTCAAAAAGTTATATAGATTTGTAATTTATTTCTATTTAAAAAAAAAACAAAAAAAAAAAACAAATCTTCCCATACTTATCAACTGCTGTATGTCCTGTATTTCCTTTTTTAGTCTGACACAGTGCTCTCTGCTGCCACCTCTGTGCATGTCAGGAACTGTCCAGAGCAGGAGAGGTTTTCTATGGGGATTTGCTACTATTCTGGACAGTTTCTGTTTTGTACAGAGGTGGCAGCAGAAAGCACTGTGTCAGACTGAAAAGACAACATTTCCCGCAGGACATACAGCAGATGATAAGTACTGGAAGTCTGAAGATTTTTAAATAGAATCTATAAATCTATATAACTTTCTGACACCAGTTGATTTGAAAAAGATTTTTGCTGGATTACCCCTTTAATACCATATGACTGGGCAATAAAATTTGACACAAACTTTGAGGCCTGTGCACACAACGTATAGTTTCATTAAACAACGGCCATAGTTTAATGACAGCAGATGATCACTTTAATTACTATGGAATCCCGGCCGGAGTGCACACACACTGTATACACTCCAGCCGGCACAAAAAACTGACATATCAATTTTGTGCGGTGATGTGCACATATCATATTTAAAGTGTCACTGTCATTTAATTTTTTCTTTTTTTGCAGAAAAAAAGTACAGCCGATTTTAAGAAACTTTGTAATTGGGTTTATTAGCCGAAAATGCATTTTTATCATGAAAAAGCCATTTGAAGCTCTTCCCCTGTCTTCATTGTTCTCTATGGAGAGGGGAGGGGGTGGAGGGAGATGAGGCACCAAAACAGGACAACAAAGAGTTAATTTACAGTTACATCACTGAGCTATCTCATCTGAGATCAGCACTGACCTCTCAACGTCTGCTTTCACACAGTTCCCGCTGTGTAATCCTTTTTTCTCTGCTCTCTGCTGGTGACTAATCTCCCTCCTCCCCCCTCTCCTCTCCATAGGTTACACAGGGCCCGACTGATGTAAAAGAGTCGAGATTTCCTGATAATAAGCAGTGAATGAGAGAGAGGAGGGGGGGGGGACCTGGGGAAAGTCTTTTTGAATGCAGATAATGGCAGATTTGCCTAATAAACCCAATTATAAAGTTTCTTAAAATCGCCTGGACTATTGATTTCTGCAAAAAAAAAATTGAAACGACTGTGACACTTTAAGTTTTGTCCAATGAATTTATGTTTCTTATACGATGTTCTTCATCTTACAAATGCCACCTAGGATATATAAAGCGAACTATCACTTTAAGTCCCGTTTCCTCCATCACACAGCTTCTGGCTAGGCGTATTATTTTAGCCTTGCCTGAAATCATTCGACATCTAATGAAAAGCTCTCTTCTCATTTGTTTAGTTATTATTTTTCTCAGTGTGAGGATGTATGCTAATACCGAGCGGCGGCGGAGATAACATCTGAAGTAATACAATGTCCTTGAAAATTGCACATTATTAAAAGTTTTGTGATTCGGCAATATTGATAGTTTCCAAATTTTATCGACTATCCCTTGTGTATCCGCATGTGTAGGATAAGATAAGATTTTTGCTGCCACTTTGCTGCCAAGGGACTATTTCTAAAATGCAATACAATTAGTTTCAATAATATTTGCTCGGATCAAGGTAAGATTTCCTTTGTTAAGGATAATTAATAAAGTTCCGGCATCTACGTTGGGTTTAGAGTGTCCTGGATGACGGCGGCTTCATCTCCTCGGATGAGGTCTATGGCGTTTTTTTTCCACTCTTTTGTTTGCTCTCCTGTGGCATCTGACTGTTCTAAAAATGAGTTGTGTTGAGATTGAGTCTATCAGTTCGCACGATGTTCTGATAACGTTCTTTAGAGAGCATCTCGCAGGATCCATATTAAATTTCTTCCTAAAATGTCTGGCGGATTGAACGCCTAGCTATTTATTTGGGCATCTCTGTGTAGTTTGCTGGTAGGACAAAAAAAAGATTTATTTTTCATCACCTATTGTAAGGCAGCATTCATATCTTTAGAGTTTTTTTTTTCTAGTATCAGACTCATGGAAACTTTTTTTTTCTGACAGTATAAAAACTTTTTCTTACTATATGTGTAAAATACCTACCTTGCTGCGCTCCAGCGTTGTCCTTAGACCTCCAGGAGCGCACTCCAGCAGTGTCAGGAGCGCAATCTGGATCCTCTTCCTCTTCCTACGAACTCAAACCATAGGTATTTGACTCTTCCCGTTACGTGTGGAAGGTGGAGACAGCCCACGGAACAGGAAGACTGCGGGAGTCAAATACCGATGGTTCGAGTTCATACGAACCTGAACATCAGTGCTGTTCGATCATCTCTAGTCACAGATACCCAACGGCACCCTGTCAACATGGCGTCACTCGGCAGGAGATATTAATCTCTGCCATTACTGTGTTGACTGGCAGATCTCCCTGCCAGTCACTCTAGCATAGTGCAGGTGTGTGTGGTTAGGGATCAGGGGGTTGGTCTGATCATGTTCTAGACCAGATCCCTGACCACCTATGTAATGTCCCCTTATGCTCCATTCCCCTGCTGGCTATTAGTCTTTCCTGTAAAGCGTGCTCAGCGTACCCCTTATTTATTCTCTCTCTCTCTGCTATACCTGGTTACCTGACTTTGATTTATTGTACCTCTGACCTTGCTAGTTGGGTCTTGCTTTTGTACCGCATTGTTCGTTTGGTTTTGACCTCAGCCTGTGTGACTAGCCTTGTGTAGCTAACCATCTGCGTTCTCCCCGTCCCTCTCTTGGCGAACCCTTACATGTCAATTCTTTGAGCTGAGAGCCGCGGAGAGCAGAGGCGCACAAGCCCTCCCATAGACACACTGATTGACACTGAGGCAGCCGGGATTCCAAAGAATTCCACCTATTTTGCTTCATGTGAACATACACTTAGGGTAGACAACGCGATTTTTAACGTTGCAGGGCCAACAAGTAGGTCATGGTGGTGTCCACTGGCATCCATGACCGATTCTATTAGCAATTAGGGATTATATTTGAAATATATTCAATATGACATTTCCAGAATAAGCTAATTAATATTTCCATTACATAGGTACTGTATATAACATATTTAATATCTTTGCAAATAGGTTTAACTATAGACAGAATGCATTTGGATTTAGACTGCAATCAGCACATTGTCTTAGATTTTTAGCTTTTTATAGAAATGCTCAGCTATATTTAGTACCCAGTTTAATTATAGAATGGAATTTTTCCATTGTGTAAAATCTTGTATAGTAATTGTAAAAAGAAAAAAGAGCATTGGTAAGCATTTCTTATTACTGTAAAAAAAGGCATAAAAGTTAGCATTGTGCATCTGAAACTAAATAGGTTTACAGTGTCATTCTCCCAGAGGTGAACCCATAGATGGAACTGATTCTGTTCCTGGTTCAAGCCTTTCTGTAATGGAATGGAACTGAGCAGAAGAAAATCCAATGACTGTTTTTTAAGTAAGGCTGGGTTCAGGGCTGGCGTCAGCACCCGGTTTACTAGGGCAAGTGGCGGTGCCCACAGCACCTCCAGGGGTCCAGTTCTGGTACTGCACTTTTTTTTGTACAGGGTTTCCCACTCAAAAGCAGAAAGCTTTGCTTCTGAGAGCATTCTCCCAGCATCTGTGACATCAGCCATCCTGCTGGGACTGCCCTCTGCAGGAGTTCTGACAATGCATGCAGCAAGCTTGGAGCACAGGTGACTGAATCTATAAACTATACCTCAGCAGCACTACAGGTGTGCAGTCAGTCTCTGCCCTGCTGTCCGGGATGTTTGACGTTAAAGAGTGCCTGCCACAAATAAAGTGTTCACACGTCAAAAGTTTTTGATTGCACTGGGTATCACTCCCGAGTCCTGACACCCACTGCGATCAGGAGATACAGGAGGGGAAAAATATGCAGCAGCCACATGTTTCTCCTGCTGCAAATCTTTCCATGCCTGTATCTTCATAATTTGCTCTACAAAGGGGCCCTCCAAGGCTTTGTTGCCCAAGGGCCCACAAAAACCTGGAGCCACCCTGGCTGGGTTGACAATCCTTTTTTGCAATTTTTCTTTCTTTTATATAAAAAAAGGATGCATTTATGTGCATTTTTTTAAATCCGTTTTTCCATTGACTTCCATTATAAGAAAAGGATCAAAACATTTTTTTTTAGCGTACACAAAAATGTGGTCGCCTCTTCTCTCTGTTGTACAGTAAGTATAGCTGTTATATAGCTGCCTTCTGGAGACTGGACCTGGATACAGTAAGTATAGCTGTTATATAGCTGCCTTCTGGAGACTGGACCTGGATACAGTAAGTATAGCTGTTATATAGCTGCCTTCAGGAGACTGGACCTGGATACAGTAAGTATAGCTGTAATATAGCTGCCTTCTGGAGATTGGACCTGGATACAGTAAGTATAGCTGTTATATAGCTGCCTTCAGGAGACTGGGCCTGGATACAGTAAGTATAGCTGTTATATAGCTGCCTTCAGGAGACTGGACTTGGATACAGTAAGTATAGCTGTTATATAGCTGCCTTCAGGAGACTGGGCCTGGATACAGTAAGTATAGCTGTTATATAGCTGCCTTCAGGAGACTGGACCTGTATACAGTAAGTATAGCTGTTATATAGCTGCCTTCAGGAGACTGGACTTGGATACAGTAAGTATAGCTGTTATATAGCTGCCTTCTGGAGACTGGGCCTGGATACAGTAAGTATATCTGTTATATAGTAGCTTTCAGGAGACTGGACCTGGATACAATAAGTATAGCTGTTATATAGCTGCCTTCTGGAGACTGGACCTGGATACAGTAAGTATTTTTTACTACAGATGAGCAAAGTAAATTTGGCAAATCAAGATTAGCTGCGAATTGCCTGGAGTGTCACTGGGCGGGAGAAAGGGATTAACCATAATCCTTAGCGCCCGTCCAATCAGCTGCAGGCCCCTCTGTGATGTCAGCTCCTCCCCCTCTATATAAGGGGGTTTGGTAACAGAGGCGGCCAGTCGGCTGTGTGTGGAGGAGAGAGCAGGATGGCAGCAGGCAGTTACAGTAGAGCAGGGAGAGACTAACAGAAAGATATAGCGACAGAGAGGAGAGGAATGGCAGAAATTGGATGATTGACATCTTTTTTAAATTGTGGTTTTCCAATGTTTGACACTTTTACAACAACATGCTTTAAGAAATTCGTCCTTCTGTAATAGTCCCAGTATTGTAGCTATTATAGTTTGTCTGTTTTAATGAAATTTGTTAAGTTTTGATTCGCAAATATTAATCAGTTTGACTGAAAATTGGAAATGCTGGCAAAACCTATTTGGAACATGACAAGGTGAAGAAAGAAAAGCAGGATTTTTGGTATTTGTAATAATATGTTGATCTTACACAGAGGACTTTTGGGCTATCTACATACCGGGAGAGTAAAAAAAAATAATAAATAAATATGAACATATAAATGCCAGTATGTAGCCATTGTAGTTATTGGAAAAATGTTTCCTTCATATAAGTAGTTACACAAGGTATACCACTAGTGATGTGTTGGTTATATGAAGAAAGGTAAAATCTTAAAGTAAGGCGGAGGGTCTGTAACACACATACTGCACATTATGGAATTCACATTACAGTCTGAAAAGTCCAAAAGGAGTTTCTACTAGAATCAAGTTGCTAAATGAAAAATATGAGACATCAGAAATAGATCTTCCCTGTATTTGAAAGTCCTGCAATTGACATTACACTGCTATAAGCCAATGACTGGTGACAGTACATGGGAAGAGCTTTAAAACTCTTCAAAAACTTCAAAGGAAAAGAAGTAATTTGTTCATCCAAAAAGTTCGATTTTGTGCCTAATTTTATTTTCTTGTAAAAGAGATGAGGAATGATATGAAATGACTTCTGTGAAGTTTCTTCGCCTTCACTTTTTTAGCTCTGTGAAAACTCTAGAAAAACCATCTAGAAAGTCTGAAATAGCAGATTTTAATGCTAAACTAAACACAGTCTACAATAGGGCTTCTTGTTCTGAATTCATAGATACCACTATGCAATTCAATGCTTCACAGCAGGGACAGAACCTATGGTATGACGGCTTCTGGCCACAAGGGGAAGCTCACCAAAGGACACTTATACAGCACAGCAGGGACAGTGTACGGTAAGGCAGTGGGCGACGGGATAGTGGCAGACTGTGTGCAACTCTATATCCGGTGATAAGGGACAATGGGCCTCTTGATGCCACGGAAGGGAACATTGGGGTTGGCGGCAGGTGACGGTTTTCATTTCCTGCATGCAGCTGCTTTGCAACGGACGGTGAAGGTAGGGGACAGAAGCAGCAGGCTAAAAAGAATCACAGATGCATGCCCTGGTGTTCTGTTCGGCTTGCTTGCTGGGTCTTACTTTCAGGGGAAGCCTTATATTTAGCAATTCAGCAAAACCTCTACTAGGTCTTATTTTCAGGGGATGTCTTATTTGGAAACAGGGTATATACTTTGGGCAGTTGTGAAGAGGTTTAGAAGGACTTCACAAGCAATGTGTCATTGCCCGCCAGCATTGTACACGTGTTCATACTCATACATTTTTTGTCTGTTTTATGGGCCATAATGGGCCGTTCTATGGACCAATGCCAAATTTATTGTTCAGAAAACAGAACCAATAAGTAGCTAGGGGCCACTTCATATGTTTAGTAATTTTAAAGCTGTAATTTTTATAACTGTAAAAATATTTTTCTCATCTGTATTATTATTATTATTATTATTATTATTATTATTATTATTATTATTATTATATTATTATTATTTCCAGTCTTTAAGAAAATGACTGTATCCATGCTGGCTGGTAGTAGCAGCAATTGCCTTATATTCACTTCCTGTAATCTGGCCATGCAGAGAAGTTTGAGAACTACAGTATTAGTGCAAAGGTCCAAAAAAGTTTTAAAGGAGAAGTTCCACAGAAGTACAAAAACTGGCGGCAGGCTGGCGGGGGCAAGAAAATAACAAAAAACTGAACTCACCCGTCCTCGTGTCTCCGATTTGGCGCTCCAGGGTCCCATTCACATTAGCCAGCTATAATCTTTAGCTGCAAACCGGGCACGTCAATTACCCAGCTTTTCCAGCTGAAACATCACGGCCCGGCTTAGAATTGCCCGGTGTCCCGCCCCAGTCACTGATTGGCTGGGTGAGCAGTCACTCAGCCGGGGACATGATGTTACAGCTAGCAGAGCTGCAAGTCACCTGTTGATGTGAATGGGACCTGGAAGCAGCTCATCAGAGGCACAGGGACAGGTGAGTTCAGTTGTCTGTTATCCTGCCCCCTCAGTCTGCCTGCAGTTTTTGTATTTCTGTAGGACTTCTCCTTTAATATTGAGATTATTCCTGTTATTTATGATGCAAGAACTTTCCCTTATCACATATAATTCCTTACTGATAGAATCCCTGTATACAGATGTTACCAAACATTGAAAAGGTTACGTATAATGAACGCTCAGACGCCGCTTAAACTTCTGTAGATGTAAAAAGCACAGAGAGCGCCGGCATCAATCTAAGCCTGGGAACAATTCACGTGTGAGCAGAGAGATGACATGAAGCTGGAAGTAAAGGGATTTGTTACTAGATACGGAATATTCTGGAGCCTCGCAGCAGGCCACCTCCGGTTACCATGGGATTCAGACTCCCACAAATTAACTCAGCGCTGTTCATTTATAGCCCAGCATAGAAAATGGTATCTCTCTGGAAAAGAGGGATCGGAAAATGCCCTTTGTTTTTCTATGAAATATAATGTACAGAATGATGAAAGCCTCTTCAGTCCATCTAAAGTAAATTTCTAGAATCCTTAGGATACGAGATTTTTACATTACTGTATATGGATACAAGGGGGTCTCACAATGGTGCAGAAGGTAGGTAATGTACAGTAGTTAGGGGGGTAGTTCACAAAAAAATTATATATATCTTGCAAATCAATTAGTGCCAGAAAGTGACAGAGATATGTAATTTACTTCATTTAAAAAGTCTCAAGTCTTCCAGTACTTATCAGCTGCTGTATGTCCGACAGGAAGTGGTGTATTCTATCCCAGTGATTTTCAACCTTTTTTGAGCCGCGGCACACTTTTTATACTTAAAAAATCCTGGGGCACACCACCAACCAAAATGGCACAAAATGACACTAAAACAGTACATATTATACATATAGTTAATAATATAGATTCTAAATGTATTTATACTCACTCAGTGTGAAACCTGGGCCTGTTTTCTTCTCCCCCCTGTGCTTATCTCCTGTGCTTCTCTCCACCATACTTCTCCCCCTGCTTCTCTCCTGTGCTTCTCTCCACCATACTTCTCCCCCCTGCTTCTCTCCTGTGCTTCTCTCCACCATACTTCTCCCCCCTGCTTCTCTCCTGTGCTTCTCTCCACCATACTTCTCCCCCTGCTTCTCTCCTGTGCTTCTCTCCACCATACTTCTCCCCCTGCTTCTCTCCTGTGCTTCTCTCCTGTGCTTCTCTCCACCAAACTTCTCTTCCCCCTGCTTCTCTCCACTGTTTCTCTCCCCCATCCCCATGTTTCTCTCCCCCCTGCTTCTCTCCCCTGTTTCTCCCCCATCCCCAGGTTTCTCTCCTCCATTGTTTTCTCCTGTTTCACAGGGGCACCATAGTTTGGGGAACTTTCCCCGCGGCACACCCAACCATGTGTCGCGGCACACTAGTGTGCCACGGCACACTGGTTGAAAATCACTGATCTATCCAGTCTGACACAGTGCTCTCTGCTGTCACCTCTGTCCATGTCAGGAACTGTCAAGAGCAGCAGCAAATCCCCATAGAAAACCTCTCCTGCTCTCCAGACTGGAAAGAATGCCACTTCCTGCAGGACATACAGGTGCTGATAAGTACTGGAGGGCTTGAGAATTTTTTTTTAATAGAAGTAAATTACAAATCTTTGGCACTTTCTTGCACCAGTTGATTTGATTTTTTTTCTGTGAACTACCCCTTTAAAGTAACATTAGTTGTAACAGCCAATCACTGCACAGACTTTATTTTAAAGAGAATATAAATGTGTGACATAGGCTATGTTCACACACACTCCATTTTATTTTGAGTCTAAAATAACGGACGTCATTTAGCTGTCTGGCCGGCTGTTGGTACAATATTCTAGTTTGGGGTTACTTATTGACCTTTGGATGCGGCTTAATTGAAAAGTAATTTAATAGTAAAAACGGACAAAAGAAAACCTGTGTGTGAACAACTACTAAAAAAACGTCCGCTGTTTGCAAAAGACGTCCAAAAATAATAATCATGTTCATTATTTTGACATCTGCGGTCAGGGCCGTTTTAATACATTGGTGGGCCCAGTGCACAGCCCTCAAGAGTGGGCCCCCCCTTCCCTTTCGGCACATTGTATAATGTACTGAATTTGCCCCCACACTGTATCAAGAGCCCCAGTACATACAGTAGTTACCTTATAACACTATTTCCACCATACAGTGATTACATATTACATAAAAACTGCACTAAACAAAACAGAAAGATATCACCAATGATACCATTACATAATACCGCCACATCATGACCCCTAACACTACAACCCTATAACAGAGTGCAGTTACATCCAGTGACTCACCGGGGGCGTCTTCTCTGATCAGAGTCTGTCACCTTTTCTTTTTCTCTCCATCCAGCCTGGGCCACCTTGAAGTCTTCTCCTGGCTGTGAATCTTCTCTCCAGAATCTGCCAGAGAAATATTTTAGGCTCCAACACATACAGTAGTTAGGTCCCTTGTACCTCTATACAGTAGTTACACCCCTCTGTACTCCTACATAGTTACACCCCTCTGTGCCTCCATAGTTTTAAGGTGTCCCTGTAGTATATAGCCCCTCATGTGCTCCTCCAGTTATATACAGCCCTCCTGTGCGCTCCTCCATTAGTATATAGCCCCCCTGTGCACTCTCCCCAGTAGTATATAGCCCCCCATGTGCTCTCCCACAATAGTATATAGCCCCCCTGTGCTCTCCCACAATAGTATATAGCCCCCCTGTGCTCTCCCACAATAGTATATAGCCCCCCTGTGCTCTCCCACAATAGTATATAGCCCCCCTGTGCTCTCCCACAATAGTATATAGCCCCCTGTGCTCTCCCACAATAGTATATAGCCCCTGTGCTCTCCCCCAATAGTATATAGCCCCCCTGTGCTCTCCCCCAATAGTATATAGCCCCCCTGTGCTCTCCAATAGTATATAGACCCCTATGCTCTCCCACAATAGTATATAGCCCCCCTGTGCTCTCCCCCAATAGTATATAGCCCCCCTGTGCTCCCCCCAATAGTATATAGCCCCCTGTGCTCTCTCCAATAGTATATAGCCCCCCCTGTGCTCTCCCCCATAGTATATAGACCCTGTGCTCCCCAATAGTATATAGACCCCTGTGCTCCCCAATAGTATATAGCTCCCTGTAATCCCCAGTAGTATATAGCCCCCTGTGCTCCCCAACAGTATATAGCCCCCTGTGCTCCCCAATAGTATATAGCTCCCCTGTGCTCCCCCATAGTATAGAGCCCCCTGTGCTCCCCCATAGTATATAGCCCCCTGTGCTCCCCAGTAGTATATAGCACCGTGCTCCCCAGTAGTATATAGCTCCCCTGTGCTCCCCAGTAGTATATAGCTCCCCTGTGCTCCCCCATAGTATATAGCGTCCCTGTGTTCCCCATAGTATATAGACCCCTGTGCTCCCCAGTAGTATATAGTCCCCTGTGCTCCCCCATAGTATATAGCTCCCCTGTGCTCCCCCGTAGTATATAGCCCCCTGTGCTTCCCCATAGTATATAGCTCCCCTGTGCTCCCCCATAGTATATAGCTCCCCTGTGCTCCCCCATAGTATATAGCCCCCTGTGCTCCCCCATAGTATATAGCTCCCCTGTGCTCCCCCATAGTATATAGCCCCCTGTGCTCCCCCATTTTATATAGCTCCCTGTGCTCCCCAGTAGTATATAGCCCCCTGTGCTCCCCCATAGTATATAGCCCCCTGTGCTCCCCCATAGTATATAGCTCCCCTGTGCTCCCCAGTAGTATATAGACCCCTGTGCTCCCCAGTAGTATATAGCCCCCTGTGCTCCCCAGTAGTATATAGCCCCCTGTGCTCCCCCATAGTATATAGCCCCCTGTGCTCCCCCATAGTATATAGCTCCCCTGTGCTCCCCAGTAGTATATAGCCCCCTGTGCTCCCCCATAGTATATAGCCCCCTGTCCTCCCCCATAGTATATAGCCCCCTGTGCCCCCCATAGTATATAGCCCCCTGTGCTCCCCAGTAGTATATAGCCCCCTGTGCTCCCCAGTAGTATATAGCCCCCTGTGCTCCCCCATAGTATATAGCCCCCTGTCCTCCCCCATAGTATATAGCCCCCTGTGCCCCCCATAGTATATAGCCCCCTGTCCTCCCCCATAGTATATAGCCCCCTGTGCCCCCCATAGTATATAGCCCCCTGTGCTCCCCAGTAGTATATAGCCCCCTGTGCTCCCCCATAGTATATAGCCCCCTGTCCTCCCCCATAGTATATAGCCCCCTGTGCCCCCCATAGTATATAGCCCCCTGTGCTCTCCAGTAGTATATAGCCCCCTGTGCTCCCCAGTAGTATATAGCCCCCTGTGCTCCCCCATAGTATATAGCCCCCTGTCCTCCCCCATAGTATATAGCCCCCTGTGCCCCCCATAGTATATAGCCCCCTGTGCTCCCCCATAGTATATAGCCCCCTGTGCTCCCCAATAGTATATAGCTCCCCCTCCCATATAACATTGAAAAAAACAAACACTTACTCACCTAGGTCCACACGTTCCTCTTCTCTTCCCTCCTGTGGCCGCACTTCCTCCGGTCACAAGAGGCTGCACTCCCCTTACCCTCGCGCCAACGCTTCAGTGACGTCGGGCGCTAGAGGGAGAGTGCGGCCTCTTGTGACCGCAGGAAGTGCGGCCACAAGAGTGACTGACAGGGAGGGAGCCAATGGCTCTCTCTCTGTCAGTATCGCTGCTGCTGAAGCGCTGAAGCGCCGCAGCAGCAGCGGGCGGGGGCGGGAGCAGCGGCGGACGGGGGGGCCCTGCAGGGGGCGCCATGGAGGGGTAAGTAGATTACCCATCCATGGCGCTCCCCCCTGACAGGGTGGTGGCCGGAGCCCTGTGCGACCGCATTGGTCGCACATAGCAACGGCCGGCCTGCTCGGGGGGGCCCCTTTAACCAGTGGGCCCGGTGCACGTGCACCATGTGCCCTCTGGTTAAAGCGGCCCTGTCTGCGGTAAAAACGTCCGTTATTCAATACTTCAATACACTGTGTGTATTGGACGCCCGTCTTCCCGTTGACTTCAATGCATTGCCATTGCAGTCAGTTAACTCGCGGCAGAAATGGACGTTTTCTTTTTCTCTATTTTTGACGTTGTGTGAACATAGCTATAAGGTGCTAAAAAAAAAAAAGAAGCTTTTGATCTGTAAGAATCAGCAAGAACGTCCGTGGTGACAGTACAGTGCCGTTTTCAGAATAAATTTGGTAAATGTGCTCCACATAGTAACTGCACTTTGTGTTCAGTTAAGCAAATCGATGCCACTGCCTGTTTCAGTCTGGCCTGCAAAAAAAAAAGACTTCTGAAGAGACAGTGAAAAGGATTTCGGTTCATGAGTGTAGAAAGTTTAACAGTGTGGAACTACAGGTGCCATAAGCCACAGGAAGGTCTGTCTATAGGAAAGGTGCACAACGTGCACAAATGATAAATATGCCCTTTAGGCCGGGTTCACACTGCGTTTTTGCAGTCCGTTTAACATGTAAGTTTTATGGGGAAAAAAATGGATGAAAGAACAGATACAAAAATGGATGCAATTGTGTGCAATCCATTTGGATCCGTTTTTCCATTGACTTATCCTATGAAAAAAAAACGGATCAATACGGATGCAATTTTTTCTTTTTTTTGCACACAAAAAAACCTGGTTGACCACGTTTTTGTGTATGTTAAAAGTAGCCATTTAAAATTGGATACATTAAATGGACTACAAAAATGCAGTGTGATCCCAATCTTAGTGTTTCTGCCACCCCAACCACAGGATCTGGAGAACCAGAGAAAATACATCATTGACACGGTGGAGTCTGGCATGCATCTGGATAGAATGGCCGACCAGCTAGACATCTGCCGCCTCACCATTAGGAATCACTTTAAACATTTGGGGGGGAATTCATGAAGACCGGCGTACAAGTATGCCGTTCCTATGTTAGGCCCCGCACCCTTTTTCCCAGCAGGATTCACTAAGAGGCACACGCCTCTTAGTGAATCCGGCCTGCTGGGCACCCAAACCTGGAAGCAGGTGTAAATCTGGATCATGATTTACGCCTGTGAGCAGGAGTAAATCATAATAAATGAGGTGCGGGAGGAGGCCACGCCTCCTCTCCGTCTTGTCAGGCCACCCCAAGCTCCCCCAGCCCACTCATCGGACGAGCGGGGCGTAAAGCAGGCATACACCTCGGGCGGATGCTTGATAAATGTCCCCCATGTAGTCTAAGGCTATGTTCACACTACGTAAAACTACGGCCGTTGTTCCCGATGGCAACAACGGCCGTACTTTTGCCGCGGTGGAACAATACCTTACTTTCAATGGGATCCTGGCTGGAGCAGACACACATCGTATGCGCTCCAGCCAGGATCCCATACACCGCCGCAAATAAAGACCTGTCAGTTCACACAGTGAAGCGAGCCGCTCCGGACGCTCGCTTCACTGTATGCTATGGAAAGCTCTGATGCGGGCGTGTGCTGATGAGCCCACATCAGAGCTCCGCGGCTGGAAAGATCATCCGGCCGGGATGATCCGTGCAGAGACCGGCCGGGGTCACGGAACGGACGGTCTCTTGCGTTGTGTGAACATAGCCTAAAGATAAAACTTGGATTGCCAATGGCCCAGATTTACTAATGTGTCTCTGCCATCATTAATTATGCATTTTAGACACTTTTCCGCTTGGTACGAAAAGGAGGCGGGGTTTATGCAAAAATGAGGTGTGGTCTGTTTTGCAACTGAATCTGGCTAAAAATTCGGGCGGACTTCAAGCCAAGTAATAGATGCTATAAACGTTGCACCACAAAAACTGGACAATACTTAAGAGTGACAGATTTATCTAACAGCTGGATAACTCCGGCACATTTATAGATTGTCTGGGTTTAGTTTGCACTTAGAGAGTTTTAGTGAATTTGGGCCAATATGTCTTTTCATGTTAGTAAATTAGTGTTATTTTCTTTCGGTTATAAATAGCGAGGCTACATTTTTGCATCATCCTTTATGGCCAGTGTTTATCCCATTTAATACTTTTTCTTAAACTGATAGATATAAGTGAGAACTATATATATTGTCCTGTATTACTTTTCCTCCTCCCATGCCTCGCTATCGTTTTTTCGCCGTTATTAGCACATTATGTCACTGCTGCTTCTGGTTCCCTCGCTGTGCCTGTGTTGTGGGCAGCTCTACTTCAGTCTCACATGACAGACATGCTGCTCTGTGTATGCGCTCCTGAAATACATGGGATACACCTAGTGATGGTCTGTTTTTTATTATCTCCCACTACATATTCCCATACTGAAGTCGTGAGCTTTAAGGCCGTATTACACGGCAATACAATAATAGAGGGGGAAGCGAGCGCCGACCTGTTAAGTCAGTGCTTGCTTGCCCCTTATTCCCCTCTCACTGCCTGTGCTATTACAGACACAGACAGCGAGTGGGGAGCAACTGTTCTAAGATTGTTTGGGCTGCCCATTGGTGTCAGCAGCGGTCAGCCGCTCTTGTTATTCTGGTTGACGCGCGGCAGACCATCGCTGCGCAAATCATGCTCTTTCAACATATTGAAAGACCACGATCAGCCGATCACGACGTCGTGTGTGTCGGCTCATCATGGCCTTTCATGCTGCCTTTACACGGAGCGATAATTCGCCCGATCGTACGATTTTTTTAAAAACGATCAGCGTTTAGAAAAATCGTTTCGCAATCGCTTAAGCCTATCTCACACATTGGTTAAATCGGTGAAAGACTGTTTACACGGAACGATCTGCGGATTTTTGGCGAACGACCAACGACGATTTGAGAACATGTTCAAAGATCAAAATGAACGATTTCTCGCTCGTCGCTTGAACGTTCGCTGCGTTTACAAGTACGATTATCGTTCAAATTTGATCGTTATCGTGCAAATTCGCACGATAATCGTTCCGTGTCCTATTACACTGAACAGCCGGTAATCGTCAAAGTCAGGCCGATAATCATGTAATAATGTGTAATACGGCCCTTACGATTATGTGGTTCAGTGTTCCTAACTGGATTTTGCAGGGTTTTTGGAGTAGGCCTGAACTATAAGCCCTAGGCCTGGTTACAGTCAGAGAATAGGCCTAGCGTAGCTCCCAACCATCCTGGACAAGTGCCCCACTACCTCCCACCACCGCAGGGCAAAATCCACTCATGTGCTTCCGAGTCCTGCCACCCAAGTCCACAGATTCAGGACAGAGCTACTACTACTTCTACTACGTGGTGGAGTACAAGAAAGAAATCAAGCAAAATGTGTGACTATTTTTCATGGGAAAAAAAATTAGGACCTACGTGTACCCCAAAAATAAGCCCTAGCGCCTTTTTTTTGAGAAAGTAATGATATAAAACACAATGTTATTTCCAGAGAAACGTGGTATAATGTAGGACTGCTGGCTCTGGTACTAGGGACATGAGCCAGCAGTGCGGCATAATAGGGGAATAGGAATAATCAAAGGATGCGGCATCAGGAGTTTCTAAAAGCGTCCTAGCAGTATATATGGTGACACAACTGGCTCCTGCCCCGGGTGCACTGTGAATGGGAAGAAGGAAACGACATCGCTCTATGTCGCCAAGAATCCCGTCACCAGTATGGGAGCCAACATTGTGACATTATCATTGAATGCGAAGAAATGAAGAATGCAATAGCTCCGGGTTTCAAAGGCTTTCGTTCCTGGAGCCAATATTATATATACTGCTGGCTCCAGGATTGAGATCAGAAAGAGCGACGCTGGTTTCCTATTCATGTTTGTTTGCTGGCTATATTATAATCAGGCAATCTTCCTGATCTGCCCAATCACTGGCTGAGATGGGACACACCTGTGGTCGGTGAGTAGGCCGGTCCTGCTCCAATGACTCTTCTTACAAACAGCAACATGTGGAGAGGAGCAGGGAAACTGAAGGCTCTGGAACCGGAGCTTAGGGGGATTGATGTCTGTAATGCTACGTTTACACGTAACGATAATTGGCCCGATCGTACGATTAACGATGTCGGAGTAACGTTTTTTTTTTCATAACGGTCAGCGTTTAGACAGTTTATCTCACACATTGGTTAAATTGGTGAACGACTGTTTACACTGAACGATCTGCAAAGTTTTTGCGAACGACGATTTTAGAACATGTTGTAAGATCAAAATGAACGATTTCTCGTTCGTCGTTTGATCGTTTGCAGCGTTTACACGTACGATTATCGTTCGAATTCGCAGAATAATCGTTCAGCGTAAACGCAGCATTAGTATTACCTACTTTTTATTATATGGGCTGACCACAGCCCAATCATTTAAGTAAATGAGTGCTGATCTGCTAGATCAGCACTCGTTTACTGGATCGATTAGACGGCGTGATAATAGGGCAGTAAGGGCTTCATGGACATCGTCCCCGCTCCTGGACTTCTCTCCTGTGCTCCGCAGCTTCCCGTGCCTAGCGGCTGCAGGGTCTAAGTGGCCTGTCAGCTGACAGGCCGCTCAGATGCTGTCGCCGCCGGGAACAGCCAGCAATTATAGGTCCAAACCTAATCCCAGGGCCGGCTCCAGGTTTTTGCTGGCCCTTGTGCAACAGAGCCTCAGCGGGCCCCTCATCCGTCCATCCACTATGCACAATCACTTCAAGCACCACTAACATACACAAGCACACATTACTCACACACACATTACTGACAGACACTTAAAGGGGTTGTCCAGCGAAAAAAAAAAAATTCTTTCAAATCAACTAGTATCAGAAAGTTAAATAGATTTGTAATTTACTTCTATTTAAAAATCTCAAGTCTTCCCATACTTATAAGCTACTATATATCCTGCAGGAAGTGTTGTTTATTTACATTCAGAAACAGTGCTCTCTACTGACATCTCTGGCGGAGTCAGGAACTGTCCTGAGCTGGAGAGGTTTTCTATGGGGATTTGCTGCTGCTCTGTACAGTTCCTGACTCCGCCAGAGATGTCAGTAGAGAGCACTGTTTCTGAATGTAAATAAACAACACTTCCTGCAGGATATATAGTAGCTTATAAGTATGGGAAGACTTGAGATTTTTAAATAGAAGTAAATTACAAATCTATTTAACTTTCTGAAACCAGTTGATTTGAAAGAAATTTTTTTTTTCGCTGGACAACCCCTTTAATGACATACACATTACTGACTGACACAAGCTTACTGACAAACATTACTGACTGACACACATTACTGACTAACAAACACAGCATTTACACCTCAGTCTTCTCCCTCCTCCTCTCTGCCCGGCCATCTCCACACTGTAGTATTGAGGAACTGCAGGTCATGTGATCATGCCCTTCATCCCTCTCTGCAGGATGCCTACAGGCCCTGCCCTTTCTCTGTCTTCTGGTGTTCAGCACTCACCCTGCACTACAGTGATCAGGCTGAACATTAACCCCTTAACGACTGCGGGCATATATTTACGCCCTGCGGCCGCCTCGGGGAGTTCAGAGCGGGGCCGCGGTCCCGGGTGCCACATGTAGCCCGGGACCGCAGCAATTAGCAGGCACAGTCCGATCGCTGTGTCCGCTAACTAAGAATTCAGATGCAGCTGTCAAAGTTGATAGCTGCATCTGAATCCTTTATGCAGCCCAATCCCTGGTGTCTAGTGGGGTGGATTGCAGCCCCCGGGACGTTGTCCCAGAGGAGCGATCCACACATCTCTTACCGGCCGGGGTCAGCGCCCTAATGACACTGATCCCGGCTCGGCACTCGATTTCTTTTGGCTGCAGCAGCCAAAATCAATCCAGTGCCTGTCTCATTGATCTATGCAGTGTAA
Organism: Dendropsophus ebraccatus; assembly: GCF_027789765.1. Lineage (NCBI taxonomy): Eukaryota > Metazoa > Chordata > Amphibia > Anura > Hylidae > Dendropsophus > Dendropsophus ebraccatus. Next base: position 14,772,886 of record NC_091459.1, on the reverse strand, counting down.
CTATACTGCATAGATCTCTATGAGAGATTAGTGTGTATATACTAGAAGTCCACCAGGGGAATAACCCTTACCCAAGGGGGAGTAACCCTAACCCCAGGGGGCTTCTAGTAGAAGTGAAAAAAAAAATGTTATTATTAATAAAAAAAACACTCCCCTAATAAAAGTTTGAATCACCCCCCTTTTCCCATGTTATAAATAAAAATAAATAAACAAACATGTTTGGTATCGCCACGTGCGTAATCGCCCAAACTATTAATTTATCACATTCCTGATCTCGCACGGTAAACGGCGTAAGCGAAAAAAAATCCCAAAGTGCAAAATTGCGCATTTTTGGTCGCATAAAATCCAAAAAAATTGTAATAAAAAGCGATCAAAAAGTCGCATATGCGCAATCAAGGTACCGATAGAAAGAACACATCATGGCGCAAAAAATGACACCTGACACAGCCCCATAGACCAAAGGATAAAAGTGCTATAAGCCTGGGAATGGAGCGATTTTAAGGAACATATATTTGTTAACAATGTTTTGAATTTTTTACAGGCCATCAGATACAAGAAAAGTTATACATGTTAAATATCGTTGTAATCGTAACGACTTGAGGAACATATATAACAAGTCAGTTTTACCCCAGGGTGAAGCCCTGTGCTGACGCCGGCCCTGCCAAAACCAATGATCAGCTGATGATCGTTTCATTGGCTGATTGTTGCCTATATTACTGCCAGATCGGCTTGATTCAGCAAATTATCGATCCGTGTAATGCTGCGTTTACACGATAATGAAAATGAAAACGATAATTGGCCCGATCGTACGATTAACGATGTCGAAGTAATGTTTTTTTTTCATAACGGTCAGCGTTTAGACGGTACGATATATCGTCCGGAAATCCATTTTGCAATCGTTTTACGATCGCTTAAGCCTATCTCACACATTGGTTAAATCGTCAAACGACTGTTTACACGGAACGATCTGCGAATTTTTTACGAACGAGGATTTGAGAACATGTTGTAGGATCTAAATGAACGATTTCTCGTTCGTCGTTTGATCGTTCGCAGTGTTTACACCTACGATTATCGTTCGAATTCGATCGTCATCGTGCAAATTTGCATGATAATCGTTCCGTGTAAATGCAGCATAATAGGGGCCTACATAGAAATGTTGAAATGAAATGTTAGACTGGAATACCCGTTAAATAAACAGATCCTTGTGCACTTCACAATAGGTTTTTTTTTACTAGTACAGCCAAAATTACCAATAACACATTACTAAAAGTTTTTTCCTATTACTCAAAAATGAGAAAAAAGCAAATATAGGTCTTTCAATTGCATTTTTTTTCTTGCATATTTATTGGTTTTCTGTGTAAATGCTAAGAAATATCATTGTGTCATTTAACTGTCACTTTGCAGAAATAAATAGCACAAGCCATATGAAGAAACTCTCTAATAGGTTTTATGAAGCAAAAGAGTTTCCTCAAGGGGCGCTAGATCAAGCTCGAGCACTTTTTAGTACTGTTAAAGGTGGCCGTACACCTTTAATAACTGACGGCCGAACGTTCAGCTGTCAGTGATATCTTCCGCCCGCCAAAGTAATTAATTTCTGCGTTTTTTTTTTTTTTTGTATAGTTTGTCCCTTAAAGTGGTGTTTAAAGTAAATATAAAAAAAAATTCAATGAAATAATGCAAGACAAATTAGAACTCCTTGCGGTAAGGAGAGAGGAAGATGAGTATCTTAGTTTTTTTCCCACCTGCAGGAGCACAGATAAGATATAAGAAGTGTTACTCCCCAGATAACCCCTTTAATCCACCAATACTTCTAACAGTTCTTTCTTTCTTCTTTAAGGTTTTACCTGGGATTTTACAGAAGCATTGTTGCATTTTGCCCGACAGAAACACAGGTAAAGAACAAGTTCATTTAATTAATGAATGATTGTTTTGTACTTTAATAAAAACGTTTGTAAATGATTATTGTGCTATAAGACAATTACCCATAATAACCATCTATGTATATATGCAGTATGTGGGCTTTTCTGCACACCAATTTTCCTCCTGGTATTATGGGCCCACTTCTTTCTCGGGTGATGAATGAATACTGGCCGTTGCTTATCCAGACAATACAGTCACTGTGTTTTTTTTTGTTTTTTGTTTGTTTTTTTGTTGTTGCAGAAATCAATAGTACAGGCAATTTTAACAAACTTTGTAATTGGGTTTATTAGGCAAATATGCCATTATCTGCATTCAAAGAGACTTTCCCCAGCCCCCCCCCCCTCCTCTCTCTCTCATCCACTGCTCATTATCAGGAAATCTCAACTCTTTTACATCAGTCGGGCCCTGTGTAACCTGAGGAGGGAGGAGAAGGGAGGAGGGAGATTAGTCTGTAGCAGAGAGCAGAGAACAAGGGATTACACAGTGGGAGCTATGTGAAAGCTGGTATTCAGAGGTCAGAGAGGTCAGTGCTGACTTGAGAGGAGTTAACTCTTTGTTGTCCTGTTTCGGTGCCTCATCTCCCTCCACCCCTCCCCTCTCCATAGAAAACCATGAAGACAGGGGGGAGAGCTTCAAACTACTTTTTCATTTGGATTTTTCAGCCAATAAACCCAACTACAAAGTTTCTTAAAATCACCTGTACTATTGATTTCTGAAAAGAAAAACAATTTAAACGACAGAGACACTTTCAATTCTAGAAGACAAAGCAATTCTACGCATGTGAATGAATAAGTAAGTTATTGCTCAGTAAGATGTTGCATTCAGTTACCACTAGAGAAGAGCGTGCCGACCGGGGATGGTCTGAACCGAGTTCGGTTCGGGTTCGTACGAACCTGAACTCTCGGCAATGATTCCCACTGTCTGCCTGCTCAGTGGAGAGGGTGGATACAGCGGGAGGACCGCCTGAAAAACTGGGATACAGTCATAGCCATAGGCTGTATCCCAGTTTTCCAGGCGGTCCTCCCGCTGTATCCACCCGCTGCAAGGAGCGGGCAAACAGCGGGAATCTGATGCCGAGCGTTCGGGTTCATACGGGTTCGGGTTCATCCCTAGTGCCGATCCCTGAGGAGAGCGATCTTTGGAGAACCATTTCCCAACATGCTTGGGTTGAAGCATCTAGTTCACTTCTTTTACATGTAACGGCATTTATCGTAGTCATAATCTTCATCTGTTGGTTGTGCGGATGGAAGCAAGCCAAAGGTAAAAATTTTGTCAAACTCACAATCCTAAAATTTTTTGGACGTTTTTTTCAAATTTTTGCAGACTAACTAAATCGTATTGTCAGGCGTCTAAAATAGACATTTCCCCACTCGATCTCCACCAATCAAAACTTATAGCCTGTCCCTGTGGTATAATGGAAAGAGTCCAACAGCATCCGAAAGTAGAATAGTCTTAAAGGTTTGCTTAGGAATCCAAATACAAAGTGCAATGCTTCGACTCCTAAGAGTTTTTTCCCTTAAGATAACAGCCATTTTGGGAATATTTTCATGTAATGATTCTTCAAGGAGTACTCCAGCAAAAATCTTTTTCTTTCCAATCAACTGGTGTCAGAAAGTTATATAGATTTGTAATTTACTTCTGTATAAAAATCTCAAATCGTCCAGTACTTATCAGCTGCTGTATGTCCTGCAGGAAGTGGTGTATTCTTTCCAGACTGACACAGTGCTCTCTGCTGCCACCTCTGTCCATGTCAGAAACTGTCCAGAGCAGTAGCAACCTCTCCTGCTCTGGAAAGTTCCTGTGTCGGACAGAGGTGGCAGCAGAGAGCCCTGTGCCAGACTGAAAAAAAAAATACACCACTTCCTGCAGGACATACAGCAGCTGCTAAGTATAGGAAGACATATAGATTTGTAATTTAATTCTATTTAAAATTCTCCTAAGTTTCTAAAACCAGTTGATTTGAAAGAAAAAGATTTTCGCTGGAGTACCCCTTTAATTCTATTAGATTATGGTCACATACTACGGGGGGTTGTTTCTAGTGTTGTTTCTCATTGCAGACAAAAACAGACATTTGCCAGTCTACAGTCTAATTCCTAAACTTCCTTTACTGACTAGTATGTAATAAGTACCATAATGTCGCACGCCCTACTGTTGTGGGCGAGACCCAATAGTACTGTATGTAATCATTACGTTGTACTATAACTTATCATGTAGACAAGTGATATATTGTTGCAGCTGTGAATATTATAGATTCTTGATGCTCACATTATATAATCATCTGTCACCCAGATGCTCCTTTAGAATATTATATATAGTCTGTCAACCATTAATGATTCAGATGTCAGCTGGTTGACTCTTTGATGTATAAAAATATGTCTGCTCATATTGGAGTATAACTTTACATGCTATGTGGACACATCTGTTGCCAGATAAGGATGGAAATTTTCTGTCAGTAGGATTATGGTGTTCTATCTAAGAGTAGTATAAACTAGTGACAGAGTGGCTGAACAGAATGATATATCACTTACATTGATCCAGAGATCTCCTCCTGAATAACATGGACAATAAGTAGTCCTCTCCATTATGTGCGTGAGCTCAGTAGTCCTGGATATTCATGAGAAGCAGAAAACTCCGCCCACCAGCTGCTGATTGGCAGTTATCTATCCGTGCTGTGTATAGGCAGTCCCCTGTCAATCATCAGCTAGAGGGCGAAGGAGGGGTGTGGCCAGAATCCTATTCTCCTGCATATTAGGAGAACGGCTAAACAGAATGATGTAAGTAATACACCATTTCTGTCACTAGTTTATACTGCCCTCATTTAAGGTGGAATAAAACTAGTGACAGATTTTAAACCCTGATTATAGTGAGGACACTTATAAAAATGTGTACAACAAACACGACAGTTGTTTCTTGAGCAGCAAGGATACGGCATAATGGACATTTGAGCCTCAAACAAGACTCATATATCTCAGACAGAAGGAAGATTTATGAAGCATTTAATGAGATCATGCCTCCCTAAACAAGGGCACCATCTTGGCACCGACCAGTAATTCAGGTGTGATGACGGCAATTGTTTTATATCTTTGACACTCAACTGCTTCCAAACAATTCTATTACATTGTTCATTGTAATTTTATTTCACAGTGTACAAACAAACTGTCTATGAAGTAAGAAATATCTTTTATGATTTAAGGTGTAACAAGGCCAATGGTTTCATTTTTTATTTATTTTTTATTTTTTTTTATGGCGCAATATCTGAGCATTCCATGTTATTGAAAAACGCTCAGCCCTTCACTGTGTATTAAGAAGAATAGACTCACTTGTCATTGCCAACAGCCCACTAGCCTGGGAATCAATAGCCACTAAATAGCAGCCTTGGAGGATGATTTATTTCAGACTACTCTATGTATTTATGGGTAATCCTTTATAGTGACATTTTAATTTTACAAATAAAAATAATAAATATCTAAAGTAGATATGCTTTTTAAAAAAAAATAATATTTGGGAGTTTACATTGTGCTTTTCCATAATGAACATGAAAAAACAAACTTTGCTCCTTAAAGGGGAACTCCGGCGAAAATCTCTTTCTTTCACATCAACTGGTTTCAGAAAGTTATATAGATTTGTAATTTACTTCTATTTAAAAATCTCCAGTCTTCCAATACTTATCAGCTGCTGTATGTCCTGCAGGAAGTGCTGTATTCTTTTTAGTCTGATACAGTGCTCTCTGCTGCCACCTCTGTCCGACACAGGAACTTTCCAGAGCAGGAGAGGTTGCTACTGCTCTGGACAGTTTCTGACATGGACAGAGGTGGCAGCAGAGAGCACTGTGTAAGACTGGAAAGAATACACCACTTCCTGCAGGACATACAGCAGCTGATAAGTATGGGAAGACTTGAGATTTTTAAATAGAAGTAACTTACAAATCTATATAACTTTCTGAAACCAGTTGATTTGAAAGAAAAAGATTTTCACTGGAGTACTCAAGTAATGCACCACCTGATGTCAGATTATAATTAATCTATTCTATCACCTTCTTTGGGTCATGGATCTCTGTCTTGAATCACAACATTACCACTGAGTTTCTATATGGCCAGCTGATATTACAGTCTACTCGCTTGTGCAGGAGTATCTTCAAATTTCCTTTTAAACATATTCTAGCCCCCCCCCCCCATATATTATTGTAATAAAAATAGATGAGTTTGTATTCAGAAGAAATGCTGTGCTTACAGTATATATATATATATATATATATATATATATATATATATATACACATTCTGATGCATTCCTACAAATGACATTGGACAGATCTAGGTTAGTTTGCCGGCGTTTTTCCTCGGTAATACTAATGACATTGTTATACATCCATTTCTGCGACTCCTTTCCACTTAGATGTGTTGTGCGATTTACTCCTTAGCGTTAGACGACAAGCTGTCACTCTCTGAACATCTGTTGTTAATAAGTGCCAGGATGCTGTCAGATTCCGAGGAGCAACTGTCAGACTCCTACACGGCATGCAGCATATCCCGGCAGAGGTTGATTTATGATTTAAAAGGTTGATAGGACATGTTTCATATTTCACTGTTTGTTACGGTTATTTTGTGGGATATTTATCAAACATGGTGTAAAGTGAAACTGGCTCAGTTGCCCCTAGCAACCAATCAGATTCCACCTTTCATTTCCCAAAGAGTCTGTGAGGAATGAAAGGTGGAATCTGATTGGTTGCTAGGGGCAACTGAGCCAGTTTCACTTTACACCATGTTTGATAAATCTCCCTTTGTGTATATTCCATTTATGACAATGGCCGCCTGCTTACACAGTACTCTAAACACTTCTCTATCTGCCTCTTATAGAAACTTATAGAATGTCTTATAGAAACTATAGATAGACTAGGTATGGGGATGGAATTGGTGTTCTTCTCTCTCCATAGTGATTCTTTTGGCCATTTTTCCTAAGAGCTGCTGTTGTCTGTCACCCCCGCTGGCCTCACCTCTACAGTTTCATGACCACTTCACTACACCCACCATTCCCATCAGCAACCCAGTCTCCCCATTTTCCCCTCAGTTCCTCTCTTTAAAGGCAAAATTCTTTTTCTTTCAAATCTACTGGATTCAGAAAGTTATATAGATTTGTAATTTATTTCTATTTAAATATGTATTCCCATATTTATCAGCTGCTTTATGTCCTGCAGGAAGTGATGTATTCTCTCCAGTCTGACATAGTGCTCTCTGCTGCCACCTCTGTCCATGTCAGGAACTGTCCAGAGCAGGAGAGGTTTTCTATGGGGATTTGCTGCTGCTCTAGACAGTTCCTGACATGGACAGAGGTGGCAGCAGAGAGCATGGTGTCAGACTGGAAAGAAAACATTTCCTGAAGGACATACAGCAGGTGATAAGTACTGGAAGACTGGAGATTTTTTTTTAAATAGAAGTAAATTACAAATCTATATACCTTTCTGAGACCGGTCTTGAAGATGATATGGCGCACGACCACCAACACACCCCACTGCCCCGGGCCCCACAGCTATTTTCACCACACACCCTTACCACCAGAGTCAAAGGCCCACCCCTATACCACCAGAATCAAATGCCCCCACCACCCCCATACCACCAGCACCAAACACCCCTATACCCCATACCACCAGCACCAAATACCCCATACCACCAGCACCAAATGCCCCATCCCCATGCCACCAGCACCAAACACCCCCCACCCCTATACCACCAGCGCCAAATGCCCCCAACCCCTATACCACCAGTACAAAATGCACTCTCAGCACCAAACGCTTACTAGGGGGTCTCAGTGGAGGCCACTAACTTATGTCCTCCGCTGAGACCCCCTAAGAAGCGTTTGATTCTGAGGGTGTGTGTGGGGGTGTAACTGGAACACAATATCGCCAGTGTGGCACAACTAAGTGGGTGTGGCTTACAAAAAGGTGCGTCATAATTATCATTTCATTGTTACCATGGCTACATGTACGAATAATTATGGCATTGATTTAGGCTATTATCTCCCAGCCCTAGTCGTTATATAAAAAAATAAAAACAGTGATAAGGTTGCACTACCCTACAGTACTACTACAGTCTTTTTTTGAACGTCATTTTGACACAAAATATTTGGCTTCAAAATGATGGCCGTCAAGCAGCGTGTGAACATAGCCTAAAATGGATGCTGATTTTATACATAAGAGACCTCTGGGAAATTGCCTTACTAGAGAAATATTTAGAATGCAACACCATCCCAATAGGGTATTCCAGGAAAAAAAGACTTTTCACTTATACACAGGTAGGGGAAAAGTAGGAGATCATGGGGTGGGCTCCGTACCCTCTGGTGATCTCCATATCGGGCACCAGCTTCTGTATTATGAATAGAGCCGCAGGTACGGCAAGTGGGTCGCAGCTCTACCCATTCCTATGGAACTGACGAAAAAAGCTCAGTACAGTGCTCTTCTGGGGTACTCTGCTCCTTCCATCGGCTCCATAGGAATGAATAGCTGCGGGTCATAAGCTATACCCGTGGCCCGGCCGGGGCCCGATATGGAGATCAGTGGGGGGGTTCAGAAGTCGGACTTGGATAGGGGAAAAGTTGATTTTCCTGGAATACCCCTTTAATAGTATAATAAAGATTAATAGGAGATATAGGAGAGATGAGTACTCTGAATGAATACATGTGTTTGTTTGGCTTCTCTAGGCAGGTGAGCCTATCCATTATAGAGAGAAGAATCTAATGTAGACAAGTATGGAGACATCAAAACCTCATAAGGGACATCTAAATATTAAGGTGTTATCTGCGACTACAAACTAAGGGGATTCTTCTTACATTAATGCTGGTACTCTCCAGAAAGAGAAGAACATTTGTAAAAAGATTTAGTATGACTTGAGGAAGAACTCCGGGGAATAGAAACATTGGTCTGAGTTACAATTTCAGATGAATCACAGCGTAGCATGAAGGAGCAACATTTTGAGGTTTTATCGATACTCAATACACGCTTCCACGACTAATAGAACCGAAAATAAAGATGCTGAGAGGTCTAATGCAGGATGGCACGAGAATTATCAGAACTACAGTATGCCTGGTCCAAAGATGCTAAACGTTTGACAGGATTTATTTTAGATAAGAGGGAACAAAAAGACTGTGTTCACACCGGCCGGAGCATACATTACCTGCTCCGCTCCGGGGGTTGATGTCTGATTGGCTGAGCGGGACATGAAGACGCTGGGAGCACCCGAAGCAAGCAGGAGTGTGAAGCAGGTAATGTATGCTCTGGCCACCAGGAGGTTAATGGCGCTGTCATGTACATACTCGCAGCAGGATTCTCATTGAAAGCCATCGGCATTGGATCCGCTGCCGATCTGTCCTGTGTGAATCTAGCCTGAGGCTATGTTCCCACTCTGTCAGAAAAGATCATCCCGCCGGTACTGCAGTGCAGTGCCGGCATCCGAATTCCTCGCTGCTCACAATGGAGCATGCAGCCAGAGCCGCACGCTCCATTGTGTGAACTGACAGGGTTTTCTGCGGCCGCTGTTCAATGAATAGCGGCCACAGAAAACTGAGATGTCAGTTTCTTGCGGCACCGCTAGGGATCCTGGCCGGAGTGTATACCATGTGTATACACTCCGGCTGGGATTCCTTAGAAGGCAGCACCAGGTAAGTTCCATAGCAATCACGGCCGTTGTTACAACAGCCGTGATTATAATGAAACGTACACAGTGGGAACATGGCCTAAAGGTGAATTATCAGGTGAATTGCTTGGGGTCTCGCCGATCACAAACAATTTGTCCGATGATCAGAATGGTTATAACGATCATTTTCGAACATATTATAACATGTGAACGTTTATCTGGCGATGTACGCACCTGCATAATTTACGCTTTGCACCTGATAATCTGTACGCATGTGCGCAGACTGAAACATACGCTTCTATCGTACTCTCGTTATTTGTTCATAATTGTTCAGCAAACACGAACCGGTAAAAATTTTTTTGATGCTCGTGTTCGGAATCCGAATTGAACGTTGGGACGTTCCCTCATCACTAATCACCACACCTAGTCGTTTGTTTCAGAGCTTTCTGCGACCGTCCTATTCATCCATGTATATTTTGAACATATTAATCTGCATACAAGCCTATTCAGATGACTCAAACTGATTTTCATTTGCAAAAATTTCGGCAGCCACTCTGCCGTGTGTAAACATACTGTACCCCAAGGGGAATTATTCATTTTCCGTCTATTACTTCCACATTATAATAAATACTTAGAATTCCATCGCTTTTCTATGTAACTTCTTCTTGTTTAGTTAAACATATTATATCAGATTTCATTCTAAAACCGGATTTATTTTTTACATATCCAGAGTGATAACAGATTTGAGAATCTGGCAGTATCATTTTCATGACTTTATTGGATTGTGCATTTGTAATGTAGTAACATTCTGTATTTGTAATTACGATGAATCTTAGGTTACTCCCTTAGGGGCTTTCAGTGCATCTAAATTCATTAACTATGTTCTGGAAGGGTCTTGTCTGTTACTTTAGCCGGTATTCATACATTATCTTGTAAATCGTTTAATGCAGGTTCTCCTTAGTTACTGAAAAAAGGCATATACATTTCTGGGCTATGTTCACACACAGTATTTTTGTAAGTATTTGTCAACCAAAACCAGACGTGGATTGAAAACACAGAAAAACTATGCTCACACACTGTTGAAATGTAGTGGATGGCCGTTATTTGCCGTTAAATGGCGGCCAGCCACAAAATTTTCTCCTGTGGCTGCTCGTCTTGGAAGTATTAAAAAAATTTTTTTTAAATTCCAGAACCCTTTGACACTAAGGCTAGGTTTACACACTGTCCGTGCAAAGTGAAACCTGAGCTGGCGTAGGTTTCACAGTTTTTATCCCTCTAGAGAAATGATGAATGTGGCGCAAACAGAGGCCGCGCCCTCTCTGCGTGCTGCCACACCCCCTGTAAAACCCCCTCTCTGCCTCTCCAGCGCAAGAGGCACAGATGGGGCCGTTGCAAATAAAATATTTGCAAATAGACCATTTGCGAATATTTATACGCCAATTGGGCCCATCTGCGCCTAAAAAAAAGGCATTTTAGCCTTAAAATAAAGGTCCCCCCATGTGTAAAAAAGGATCAAAACACATCTGTTTTTTTTTGTAAAAAAAACCACAAAAACGTAGCTCACCTTATTTTTGTCTATGTTTAAAAAAATGCATGCATTTTTTTTTTTATAATGAAAGTCAATAAAAATGTATCAAAATGGATGCACACAAGTGCATCTATTTTTCCATCCATTTTTCATCCGTTTTTTTTTTTTTTTTTTTTGCAAAAATGTATGAAAAAAAAACATAGGGGGAGATTTATCAAACATTGTGTAAAGTGAAACTCTTTGGAAAATGAAAGGTGGAATCTGATAGGTTGCCAGGGGCAACTGAACCAGTGTCACTTTACACCTTGTTTAATTAATCTCCCCCTTAGGCTGCGTGCACACTACGGAATTGCCGTGTATAACCCGCGGCGTATTCCGTTGCCCATCTCCGCACGCGGCGGCGCGCATTTCCGCCCGTGCCATAGACACTGTTTTGTACACGGGCGGATTCCGCATTCCGTCAAAAGAATTGACATGTCAATTCTTTCGACGGAAAGCGGAATCCGCCCGTGCATAGAATAGTGTCTATGGCACGGGCGGAAATGCGCACCGCCGCGTGCGGGGACGTGCGACGGAATACGCCGCGGGTTATACGCGGCAATTCCGTAGTGTGCACGCAGCCTTAGTGTGAACCCAGCCTAAGGGCCCTATTACACCAACAGATTATCTGACAGATTTTTTTTAAGCCAAATCCAGGAATGGATTTGAAAAGAGGAGAAATCTCAGTCTTTCCTTTATTACCTGTTCTCTGTTTATAGTCCATTCCTGGCTTTGGCTCAAAAAAATCTGTCAGATTATCTGTTGGTGCAATAGGACCCTAAGGCAGATCATAAACTTCCTCTTACCTCCAGCTAACATGTGGCCACTGGTGTTTTTGCAAAAAAAACCCAAAAAGAACACCATGGCATTTTTATTGGCGTTTTATCTCATTTTAAGGCAGTGTGAAGCCAGCCTAGACTCGGTTGAATGTTTAAAAGATTTTAGCCCATTAGAAATGACTGAACCTTTAAGACAATGTATATATGTGTTAGTGGTTTATTTGCAGGTCCAAGGATACAGTTCGGGGCCGTCATAATCAAACAATAACAATCTTTTTACAGTATATGATAATATAAGCACAAAGGGGGAGATTTATCCAACATGGTGTAAAGTGAACCTGGCTCAGTTGCCCATAGCAACCAGATTCCACATTTCATTTCCCAAAGAGTCTGTGAGGAATGAAAGGTGGAATCTGATTGGTTGCTAGGGGCAACTGAGCCAGTTTCACTTTACACCATGTTTGATAAATCTCCCCCTTTAAAGTTCATTCATTTCGTCATTGCCCTCCACTACTCTACAGAAACCTATGGATCAGAGTAAACAAGAGAAGCCATTTCTGTAGAATTTGGGAAAGCCCAGTATCCTGGAGGATTAAGTAAGGCCTTCCTATCTCTACAACCTCTGGGTCCTGGCGAAACATTCGGCTGGACTGCTGGAGATAAGCTTACAATCATATTCCGCAAGTCGTCTAATATCTGCTTGTGAAATAGCACTTCAAAGTCATCGGTGGCTGCGGCTATATTTTCTAAGGACCTGGACAGGCTTTCAAGTTTGAGTTTCTCCCCTTCTGCCTCTTGTATTATCTGGAGGAGGCGACTTTGCTTTTCCTCGCAGTCATTTATCGCCAGATGAATTTGCTGTCTGTACTTCAGCGCTGCTGACTTCACACTTTCTGTCTTGTGGAGCTCCTGGGCTGCGTGCTGGAGCGCACAGCGAGGGCACAATAACCTTGGCAGGAAGGGAAATGGAAAAAACGTTATCGGGTTTATATATTCTCGACAATTAACAGAATATTTTACGCTGAATATTTTTTTGATGGAATTTCTAATCTTTAATAAAATTGTAAATGCATTGCTGAATCTAGACTTTTTTTTTAATAAACCAGTGGTTATTTACAAAAGTTACATTTAGGGAAACGGCTTGAACATGCCGTCACCATCTACAAGTCTGTTCCTCTGCTCACAGCCATATTGTGGCCAATCTCCAGGCTAGCTGGAGAGGTTTTCTATGGGAATTTGCTACTGCTCTGGACAGTTCCTGTATCGAACAGGGGTGGCAGCAGAGAGCACTGTGTCAGACTGAAAAGACTACACCACTTCCTACAGGACATACACCAGCTGATAAGTATGGGAAGACTTCAGATTTTTAAATAGAAGTAAATTACAAATCTTTGTAACTTTCTGAAACCAGTTGATTGAAAGAAAAAGATTTTAGCTGGAGTACCCCTTTAAAGTCCTTGCCTTGTGCCTCACCCTTCACCTCCCTGGGAAGTTTGGATGTGTCATTTAAAAGACAGATTTATGGCAATATACCTTCATTACACACTTCTATTCCTTTTCTACCTTCTCCTCTTTCCATTTCCATCTCCCTCTTCTGGTTATACTAAGTTTGTATGTTTGGCATGGTCACAGCTTAAAATATAGTTATTGTTTATCTCTCAGGAACATGCCGGTCTAGGCCACCAATGGTGTCTATAATGGGTACAAAAATAGCTGAACTAGACTAAAGGCCCCATTACATAGAGCAATTATTGTTCAAAAATTCGCTAAAACAATTAAAAATGAGCGATTATCTGTCCGTGTAATAACACCCAACGATCAAACCAATCATGAAAAATCATTGATTTTTGGCTTGAAACGTTAAAAAATTATTGTTGGTAGTTCCCCGATCGTTCGCATATCTGTTCCTGTAATAAGTCGTTTGCCGATAAAACATGTTGGGTGGGTTGTTCTGAAGAACGATTAGCAACCATATAACGACGTAAAAATGTCCCAAAAATTCAAAAGACCAGTTGGAAGTTTCTAGGGGGGGGGGGGGGTGAATTCATGAATTATATTAGGCCCCGCCCCCATCTCCCCGGCAGGATTCACTAAGAGGCGCATGCCTCTTAGTGACGGGAGGAGGCGACGCCTCCTCCTCGCCTTGTCACGCCCCCCCTAAGCACCCCCAGCCCACCCATCGGGCGAGCGAGGCGTACAGGAGGCTCCTTTTCCCTTGCTTCCGTTTCGTAAATGTCCCCCAAAGTGTACGCTTTTCAGGAGTAAAATTCTCTCTTCCTCAGAACAAGTGCCTCTGAGGAAGGGGGATTTTCACTCCTGAAACCCGTAAACTTTGTGTTGTCTAGAATAAAGTCCTGTTACTTCAACTGTATGTGGTCTTTTGGATTTTTTTTGGACAGAGCTGATCATTTGGAGTACAGTTTTTTCTGTTCTTTTTTTCTTTACGCATTCATTACAAGCCCCATTTTGGGAGTATACCGGTCATGGTACCATTGGCTTTTACAGTCCCATGTCTCCTGACCATATTCCACCAGCCACTGGATGGCGATTGCTTCATACCAGTAACCCGCTAGTGTATGAGGTGATAGGCCCAAAGCCCAAGGAGCTTCAAGGTGAGCACATTACTGTATTCCTCTCTTCTGGTCCTACCGCAGTAACACACGAGGCGCTGGTGCCCTTGTTTCTACCTTTTTGGTCTGGTCTGATTAGTCACACTTGCTTTATAGTTTGTATGTGTGATTTGTACAGTGAGAACAGGGTGCCAGGTACACGTCCAAAACGTCAAGCGGTGGATGCCTCGGGAAATGTTCCTTTGGGAATCCTTGGGTCCTGCTTTAAGAGTGGGTGCTATCTGACACATAGGCTTCTCTGACACATTAAATGGGAGTTATCCAGCGCTACAAAAACATGGCCACTTTTTTCCCCTCTCTTGTCTCCAGATTGGGTGGGGTTTGGAACTCAGTTCCATTGAAGTTAATGGACCTTAATTGCAAACCACACCTAAACTGGGGACAAGAGAGGGGGAAAAGTAGCCATGTTTTTTTAGCGATGCATAACCCCTTTAAGTGGCCTCTCGGGAAGATAATATCCCTGCCAAGTAGCAAAATATGGGCCAGGAATGGTTTCAGAGACGTGAGGAAGAGTTCAAGGTGTTGGCCTCCTCATTCCCCAGCTGATGATGATAATAATGCAATCTATATACAATGATAAAGTGGCACAGAGATAATCAGCTAAGACCATCCTCAGAGGACCTCAGTGTGATGGAGAATGTTACTGACACCAGCACAGGATGCAGAATACTGTGGCAGATTTCATTAATCTGACAGGGTAGGATTAGGGGCCTATTACACGGAGCGATTTTTAACGACTAACGATAAACGATCGCAAACGAGATTGTTTATCGTTAACCTGAAATCGTTGACCATATTACACAGAACGACGGTCGTTAGTTACGATCATTACTATAGTCGTTATTGCGATCGTAACTATGATGGTTTATTCCATCTGATCCCAGCAAAACAATGAACAATGTGCAATTACACTGAACGATTAGTGAAAAAATGCGGAACTTGAGCGAACGAATGTGGAATTACAGCGAACGATTAACGAGGATTTTAGGTTCAGATCTAAATCAGCGATCAACGACATACAAACGATTTTCTGATCGTTGCCTGCAATTACACAGAACGATTATCGTTTAAATTCGAACGAGATAACAATTGTTCGCACGATAATTGTCCCGTGTCATAGGGCCCTTACTCACTGGTTTGGGTCAACATGTGACGCAAGGCTTTAATTTTATTATCTTAGATTGGTTTAAAAATGATGGACTGAACATTTCTAGTGTGGAATTTATAATGTTGTGGAGCTGGAAATGTTGTAATAATAGTATATTCTGTATTTGTCATGACTTTGTCTTTTAGAGGTGAAAATATTTTTCTTTCAAATCAACTGGTTTTAGAAAATTATATAGATTTCTAATTTACTTTTATTAAAAAATCTTCCAGTACTCATCAGTTGCTGTATGTCCTGCAGGAAGTGGTATATTCTTTCCAGTCTGACACAGCGCTCTCTTCTGCCACCTCTGTCCATGTCAGGAACTGTCCAGAGCAGGAGCAAATCCCCATAGAAAACATCTCCTGCTCTGGACAGTTCCTGACATGGACAGAGGTGGCAGCAAAGAGCACTGTGTCAGACTGGAGAGAATACACCACTTCCCGCAGGACATACAGCAGCTGATAAGTACTGGAAGACTGGATATTTTTAAATAGAAGTGAATTACAAATCTATATAACTTTCTGAAACCAGTTTATTTGAAAGAAAAAGATTTTCGCCGGAGTGTCCCTTTAAACAAAATCTTGAAGGTATACTTGAAGGTAAACTGATTATACATTTTCTATTTTATATGATTCTAGTGGCAACCACCTGAGCTGCTGCTTAACATCACTTCAGAGATATGCTTGGTAGTGTATATATGGATATTGGCATATAGAGGTGACATATTTAGTTTAATACAAGAGCTATCTATGCCTTCTGTGTGACCTGGCAGTGTCACTATGTAAGGAAGGGGATGTAGTGCGCCGCTCCCATTATCTATTATCTGCCTCCAGCTTTCTCACTGGGCTTTAATCTAAGGGTACATTGAGACCCAATCCCTGATGCATTTCACTATGGTTTCACATCTAATGTATGTAAATAAGATTTTGTTGTATGTAAATAAGATTTTGTAACCACATTCACAAGTTTTAGGATAAAAAAAATCCAGGTGGTGTTTTTTTTTTTGTTTTTTTTTGCTGCATCGCAGATAAGGTAAATATTAACATGGAACATCAATGGCACATCCATACGGCAGATTTTTCTGTACACTACCGACCTATGACCTAGATGAGAAAGAACGTCTTAGAAAAGTTTTCTTTTTTTTTTAACAAGACATAATCTCGTAATACTACCTCAAGTTTAGGCCTATTACATTACATTTTATATAGTAGTGATTATTAGAATATTTTCCGGACCATCAACTAGTTGTTGTTTTTTTTTCCAAAAATCAATAAAGTTTGTTAAATAGGCACTCTTTTTCTTTCAAATCAATAGGTTTTAAAAAGTTATATAGATTTGTAATTTAAATATCAAGTCTTCCTATACTTATTAGCTGCTGTATGTCCTGCAGGGAGTGGTGTTTTCTTTTCAGTCTGACACAGTGCTCTCTGCTGGTTTCTGTGGGGATTTGCTGCTGCTCTGGACAGTTCCTGACATGGACAGAGATGGCAGCAGAGAGCACTGTGTCAGACTGGAAAGAAAACACCATTTCCTGCAGGACATACAGCAGCCGATAAGTATGGGAATATATTATATTTAAATAGAAATAAATTACAAATCTATATAACTTTCTTAAAATAGATGATTGATTTCTCTGGATAACTCCTTTAAGTATGTTAGTGAATGATCAGACTCCTTCCCACTGCCCCCCCCCATACTGATCACTCATTCTAAATTAATTCGTAAATTCCATCTAAAGCAGGTGTAGATGTCTGCCATGGTTTAAGAAGCCTGTTAGCAAGTGTAAATCATGATATATCAGGCGCATAAGGAGGACATGCCTCCTCCCTGTGTTGCCGCTCCCCCTGCCCATCCATCAGGTGAGCAGGGCTTACGTTGGGGAAAAGGCATTGATTTCTGCACAAACCACTCTACAGTAGTCCCCACCTATGCTGGAACTGAGCTAGGGGAAAACAACTGTTGGTATCTGGTTCCTGCAGAGAGGAAAACAGCTAATAAAAGCAAGATACAAGTCGTATATAAGATAGAAGTAATTCTATTTCTCATGTACACACATCACATGGCACTAGAGATGAGAGAACCTGGAGCATGCTCGAGTCGATCCGAACCCGAACGTTCGGCATTTGATTAGCGGCGGCTGCTGAAGTTGGATAAAGCCCTAAGGCTATGTGGAAATCATGGATATAGTCATTGGCTGTATCCATGTTTTCCAGACAACCTTAGAGCTTTATCCAAGTTCAGCAGCCCCCGCTAATCAAATGCCGAACGTTCGGGTTTCTGATCGACTCGAACCCAAACCCGGTTCGCTCATCTCTACATGGCACCTTATTGTCTACTGAAACATCAGTTATACTTCAAAGCTGAATTTGGAGGTTATTTTTTTGCTACCACCCATTTGGATCTAGCCTACTTAGGAATTATATTTCTTGTTAATTGGAGACATACGGCACTACGTTTAAACGCTGGGTTTACACTTGCAATACGTTTTTGCATAAAACGGATGAAAAAACTGATGCATTTGATCCGTTTTTCCATTGACTTCGATTATAAAAGAAAAGGATCAACACACATTCATTTTTGTTAGGCTAAGTTCACACCATGTAAGTTGTTACAACACCCGTGATTCCTGCGGTATTTACGTAGTGCTGCAGGCTGAGGGAATCCCAGCCGGAGTGTATACACATAGTATTCAGTGAATAGTGGCCGCAGAAAACCCAGTCAGTGCACACTATGGAGCGAGCGGCTCCAGCCTCACACTCCATAGCGCAGTGGGGAGTTCTGATGCGGGCGTACACAGATGCGCCCACATCAGAACTTTGCAGCGCTAAAGGTCATCCAGCCAGTACTGCAGTATCGGCTAGGATGATCTTTTCTGAGACCGGCCATTCCGTGACACTGCTGGGTCACGGAATGGCCGGTCTCTTACAAGGTCTGAACATTAATGAACACAAAAATAAGGTTAGCTATGTTTTTGTGTACGTTAAAAAAAATGAATTTTTGATCCATTTTTTTTTTATAATGGAGGTGAAAAACGGTGTAATGGAAGTCAAAAACGGTTTAAATTGGAAATACACAAAAAACGTATTGCAAAAATGTAGTGTAAACCCAGCCTAGCATGGAAGGATAATATTTCCTGCCTATAAACTTGTTTTTCTTAGGATATTGTGTTTGTGTTGTAAATTAATGTAAACATTCTCTCCGCAGCCTATTGTTGGTTAAACTGCTCGGTCCTGCTTTGACAGGCCATTTTTCATTACAAAGCGACCGATAAAATCATAAATCTGACATTTCACACTACTTAGCTGTGCAGAAAAAATATCCACCTACAGAAAAATCCCATTGACTTTGTTAACAAAGCTAAACCATGTACAAAAAAGTTTTGAGAGCTGACTTCTCTGTTAGGGCAAGTAATTGCACTATCCTTGGGAAACGTATAATTTTCAGCATATACAATGAAGTCACGTCTATGAAGGTGTATCAGAGAAGGGGTGAGAAACTAGATGGGTCTGATAATGATATAGCTAATGTGTACCTATAAGTATTCAAAGCTATATACAAATTTTACCGATAATTTTATCATTCAATTCAATCTGTGCTATGACTGCACCTGTTGGCGCCTTGGCACGGTCCTCGGTTCGTAAGATACGACTGAGACTGCGCTTTTGGCCACGAATTTCCTCTGCTTCTATGTTTCTATTGTTTTCTCTGCCCCACTCATCTTTTCGCTGCCGAAATCTTTCTAGCCACTTCACGGTTAACCTTGTTTTACTTTACTGATTAGCAGCTGGTTTCTCTATTCACCCTTGATGTTCCTGTTCCTAGTTACAGCAGACACCTCATCCCACTTGTGTGAGCCCGAAAGAGTTACCTTACTCTGGTACAACAGAATTTAGGGGCCCATACTGGGTCACTACATACTTCCCCACTTGAAATAAGCTGACCTTGGCATGGCACCTAGAGGAAGTTACGAACGAGGGTGAGCACAGCATGGGGTAGTAGGGTAACACATCAATGAAAAAAAAACTTTATATAATATATATATATATTAATATAAATAATTGGTTAAGAAAA
Source organism: Dendropsophus ebraccatus (assembly GCF_027789765.1). NCBI lineage: Eukaryota > Metazoa > Chordata > Amphibia > Anura > Hylidae > Dendropsophus > Dendropsophus ebraccatus. Next base: position 14,753,147 of record NC_091459.1, on the reverse strand, counting down.
GTGCAAAAGCAATATTACCCATACCGGGTCGCTACGTCTGGATTCTCAGTGTCGGCCTATACCTTGCTGGCTATTAAGTCTAGTTCCCTCCTCCTGGGATTTTCCTGTGTGTTTCCTCTGCTCCGTTCGTGCTTATTCCCATGTCCCATAAATTACGGGTCCTACAGACAGAAGCTCTGTAATGGAATGTTTTTTCACCTGGCATGATGTATCAATATCATGCCAGGAGCAGCGAAACAATTTCAATCTCTATGGCTCTTTAGGGCACGGTAGGAGCAGTTGTTTATTGGCACATAAGGTGCATCAAATGTATCATATAACACGAGCCATTGTGTAAAAAATGCAGACTTCATAACTGCTGGAGTTTTGACAAGGTATCCTGCTGCGTGGTAGTACACCTTGTTAAAACTCCAGCAAGTAAGAAGAATCATAAGAGAATAGAGAGGCAGACGGGGTTATAGAGTGATGGAAGGTGAGAGAACATCATAGGAGAAGAGAAAGGCAGACGGGGTCATAGAGTGATGGAAGGTAAGCGAATACTATAAGAGAAGAGAGAGGCAGACGGGGTCATAGAGTGATGAAAGGTGAGAGAACATCATAGGAGAAGAGAAAGGCAGACGGGGTCATAGAGTGATGGAAGGTAAGCGAATACCATAAGAGAAGAGAGAGGCAGACGGGGTTATAGAGTGATGGAAGGTGAGCGAATACCATAAGAGAAGAGAGAGGCAGACGGGGTCATAGAGTGATGGAAGGTAAGCGAATACCATAAGAGAAGAGAGAGGCAGACGGGGTCATAGAGTGATGGAAGGTAAGCGAATACCATAAGAGAAGAGAGAGGCAGACGGGGTCATAGAGTGATGGAAGGTAAGCGAATACCATAAGAGAAGAGAGAGGCAGACGGGGTCATAGAGTGATGGAAGGTAAGCGAATACCATAAGAGAAGAGAGAGGCAGACGGGGTCATAGAGTGATGGAAGGTAAGCGAATACTATAAGAGAAGAGAGAGGCAGACGGGGTCATAGAGTGATGGAAGGTGAGAGAACATCATAGGAGAAGAGAAAGGCAGACGGGGTTATAGAGTGATGAAAGGTGAGAGAACATCATAGGAGAAGAGAAAGGCAGACGGGGTCATAGAGTGATGGAAGGTGAGAGAACATCATAGGAGAAGAGAAAGGCAGACGGGGTCATAGAGTGATGGAAGGTGAGCGAATACCATAAGAAAAGAGAGAGGCAGACGGGGTCATAGAGTGATGGAAGGTAAGCGAATACTATAAGAGAAGAGAGAGGCAGACGGGGTCATAGAGTGATGGAAGGTGAGAGAACATCATAGGAGAAGAGAAAGGCAGACGGGGTTATAGAGTGATGAAAGGTGAGAGAACATCATAGGAGAAGAGAAAGGCAGACGGGGTCATAGAGTGATGGAAGGTGAGAGAACATCATTGGAGAAGAGAAAGGCAGACGGGGTCATAGAGTGATAGAAGGTGAGCAAACATTATAGGAGAAGATAGAGGCAGACGGGGTCATAGAGTGATGGAAGGTGAGCAAACATTATAGGAGAAGATAGAGGCAGACGGGGTCATAGAGTGATGGAAGGTGGGCAAACATCATAAGAGAAGAGAGAGGCAGACGGGGTCATAGAGTGATGGAAGGTGAGCAAACATCATAAGAGAAGAAAGAGGCAGACGGGGTCATAGAGTGATGGAAGGTGGGCAAACATCATAAGAGAAGAGAGAGGCAGACGGGGTCATAGAGTGATGGAAGGTGGGCGAATACCATAAGAGAAGATAGAGGCAGACGGGGTCATAGAGTGATAGAAGGTGAGCAAACATTATAGGAGAAGATAGAGGCAGACGGGGTCATAGAGTGATGGAAGGTGAGCAAACATTATAGGAGAAGATAGAGGCAGACGGGGTCATAGAGTGATGGAAGGTGGGCAAACATCATAAGAGAAGAGAGAGGCAGACGGGGTCATAGAGTGATGGAAGGTGGGCAAACATCATAAGAGAAGAGAGAGGCAGACGGGGTCATAGAGTGATGGAAGGTGAGAGAACATCATAGGAGAAGAGAAAGGCAGACGGGGTCATAGAGTGATAGAAGGTGAGCAAACATTATAGGAGAAGATAGAGGCAGACGGGGTCATAGAGTGATGGAAGGTGAGCAAACATTATAGGAGAAGATAGAGGCAGACGGGGTCATAGAGTGATGGAAGGTGGGCAAACATCATAAGAGAAGAGAGAGGCAGACGGGGTCATAGAGTGATGGAAGGTGGGCAAACATCATAAGAGAAGAAAGAGGCAGACGGGGTCATAGAGTGATGGAAGGTGGGCGAATACCATAAGAGAAGAAAGAGGCAGACGGGGTCATAGAGTGATGGAAGGTGGGCAAACATCATAAGAGAAGAGAGAGGCAGATGGGGTCATAGAGTGATGGAAGGTGGGCAAACATCATAAGAGAAGAGAGAGGCAGATGGGGTCGTAGAGTGATGGAAGGTGGGCAAATATCATATAAGAAAAGAGAGTAACACCCGGGGTAACAGAGTGATAGAAGGTGAGCAAACGCTGTGTCAGGCAAGACTAAGCTTCTATACACTATTGTATACATACATTATACACACAGCCTTATGCAAAGCATACACTAAAAATAAAAAGCTCTATAGAGCAATTATTAGTACTATGTGATATGGAGAGTAATCCATGCTAATTACTGTGATGTTATTGGCCTGTGATGTGTCACCTATAGAGAATTGTAGTCTTACATAAGGGGAAGAGCAGAAGGAGTTAACTCACTTTACACTGCAAACATGACTTTCATAAAACTTCAACCATCCTCATTAAAAAGATTGACACATTTGCTTCCCTATCGCAAGGTTCTTTCCGTGGCAGCTTTCCAGCCACATGCAATACTGACTGTTACCTTACTGTTCTTTGCTTTCAATTAAAAATAATGATTTACACCCTAGCAAGTCTCTTTCACAGCTTCAAATACAAATCACTGGCTTTTACTGTCTAGCCAGATTCCGAACCTTGCATATGCAAAACCCACTCTATCCAGTATGGTCTGCGGCATAAACATGTATCCCATTGGGCGAGACGGATATTCCATCCATTCTTTACCAGCTATATATACTTCATTCTAAAATTCAGCCCCGCAGTTGTTAAAATTTTTATGTGAAAAATTTTCTAAAAACATTTAAATATAAAATTGAGCAGCTTGCAACCTATTATGACAGTTCTCCATATGAACAATGTCCGGTCAGCGGAAGAGTCGCCATCGTGTTACAAACCTTTGACATTGACAGCAGAAGAACTTCATTATTTCATCCCGATGTTTTTTGCAATATTTTTTACTCGACTTTTTATCGCTTATAAAATTAACGATGGCGAAGTTGTCGGACAGACAAGAAACACACCGAACATTGTACATCTCAGTTGTCTGGCGACAGCTCGGACACCTGAGAGGTGGGATGGGCTGGTGTGCCGCCAGATGCAAGCTTCTCCTGAAGACTTCTTCCAGACACTTAATGCAAAATGTGTGACCGCAACGTAAAACCTTTGGTCTCCGATCCGTCTCGTTGTATTTCTCGGTGCAAACTGTACAGTGGAGTAAATGGTAGAAGCGGGAAGACATAGTGCCAAGTCCTTTGATGCTGGAAACCTGCACTTCTGTGTCTTCTAACTGGGAAACTACTTGCGGTTTGTGAAAGAACAAAGTAATGGTGTGGTGAATAGGCATCATAGTGTATCAAGGCAACAGGCTTGTCTCGACCTGTATGCATGTGTATATTTAGTCCTGGGCTTGTCTTTATTGTGACCGTGTTTCTATTGGGCAGACGTATTACTCAGATGTCTCATTTTTCATTATAGTTATTATAGGCAAACTTTAATACGTGGGATATTTGCATGGGCACCGGAAACTTCCTTTATTCTCCAAGTTCATTTACTTCTTATCTGTACAGTCTTACAAGCCTCTGCAAGAAGCTGGAGAATGCAGTATACACAGAGCCGAACACAGAGTATGACCTAGAAAAGGCAAATATAATTTTTTTTTTCCCCCTAATTCTTTTTTTTTTAAAACTATTTAATAATAAAAAATTCCAAATGAATTTGTATCTAATACAGAAAAACACTCACTTAAAACGCTTAAACAGGATATTCATATGTTCGTTTACTTTGTAATTTACTTCTATTTAAAAAAAAAATCTCAAGTTTTCTTATACTTATCAGCTCTGGGGTTTTCTATGGGGATTTGCTACTGCTCTGGACAGTTCCTGACATGGACAGAGGTGGCAGCAGAGAGCACTGTGTCAGACTAGAGAGAATACACCACTTCCTGCAGGACATACAGCAGCTGATAAGTATTGGAAGACTGGAGACTTTTTTTAATAGAAGTAAATTACAGATCTCTGGCACTTGCTGAGACCTGAAGTTGATCTGAAACAGAAAAAAAATGGTGAACTTACCATTTTGATCTTAGCCAGCATAATTATTTTCAGCAATTAGCGCCATGATAGTTTTTCTGTGGGATCCAACCAAAAAGTTAACCTTTTCTCCCCATCAACAAGCTTTAGGTGTCCATGACCCTTGGCCCTTGCCCAAACACCTGACACCTTACCTCTCCCCGCTCCCGGTCTTCTCCTGTGCCCCGCGGCTTCCCAGTCAGCTGACAGGCCGCTCAGATGCTGCTGTCGCCGGGACCGGTAAGACATGGAGCACAGGAGAGAAGACCTGGAGCGGGGAGAGGTAAGGTGTCAGGTGTTTGAGCAATCACCAGCCACCGGCCGCACATCGCTATTGCATGTAGCGACGTGCAGTTGGCGCCCAACGTTTTTAGGTCCAAACTTAAACCAACGATCAGCCGATGAAAAGATCATCGACTGATTATCACTCTGTGTAATAGGGCCCTTACTTGCCTCCTATTATATCCCACCCACAACAGATGCCATTGTCACAACCAGGAGCGTAGCTAGTATTCACGGGGCCCCATAGCAAAAATTAATGGCCCCCCCTACGCACAACACAAAGCACTGCGCATATATATATATATATATATATATATATATATATATATATCTGCTTTACTGCTGGTGCACTGATATCCACTGACCTCTGCACAGAGCTTTCCTACTTGATTGCACAGCTGGAGAACAGAGGTCAGAGGTTATCAGTGCAGTGAAGCAGAGATCTTTGTCTTCTGCTTGTTAACCCTTTTATGTGTTGCAGCATGTAAGTAAACATTGGGACACTTACACACTGCAGAACATAAAGGTTTAAGCAGAAGGACACACGCTCTTACCTTCTCCCCCGGGCCCCCCTCCTGAACAGGCCCCATAGCAACTGCCTACCCTGTTTCTATGGTCACAACATAATAAATGTTTACTCCACCTTTCAGTGGTTTTAATGTCATGGCTGAACGGTGTATAATTAACTGTAAGATATGGATTCATCAATGAGATGGCACAGCTGTCCGCCTGTCTTGTGCGACCATCTGCTATCCTGAACTTGGCGCCACCATCATACTACTTTCTAGGATAACCTCTGATAGATTTCATAGAATGATGATCGTTGTACTTTTATATGAGGTTTGACACCATTTGGTCTGTTCATGTTCTCTTGTGTATGTTGTGTATAGGTAGGTTTGGTTTATTTTATACAGCAACTTGAATGCATAATAACAAGCACAGAAAGAGGTCTGCTATAAGCCAGGTGTAAATATTTCAGGACCCGTCATATATAATAGAATCAGTATGGGGGAGGGAGATGTAGGAACTGTGGGGTAGTGGACTCTATGGGGGAGATTTATCAAACATGGTGTAAAGTGAAACTGGCTCAGTTGCCCCTAGCAACCAATCAGATTCCACCTTTCATTTTCCAAAGCGTCTGTGAGGAATGAAAGGTGGAATCTGATTGGTTGCTAGGGGCAACTGAGCCAGTTTCACTGTACACCATGGGGGAGATTTATCAAACATGGTGTAAAGTGAAACTGGCTCAGTTGCCCCTAGCAACCAATCAGATTCCACCTTTCATTCCTCACAGACTCTTTGGAAAATGAAAGATGGAATCTGATTGGTTGCTAGGGGCAACTGAGACAGTTTCACTTTACACCATATTTGATAAATCTCCCCCTATGTTTGTGTTGGAAAGGCAGGAGCTCGTCTTTTGGCTGCTCATACGAAATACATGGAGGACACACGTATTTAATCTTATAAAGCCAGATTTAATGCTGTGTACAAACACTGGTTTGGAATAACATGAAAACTACAGCTAATATAACACTTGTGGCTCTGCTCCTCCACCCACTGATAAATCACTGAGCCGAATTATTAAAGTCATTTTCTATGGCCGCATCCCAAGGCTTATATCTTCCCATACTGTACATCCCACACTGAGCAGATGACTCCTTAGAAACTAGAGGAATATATGAAATCTATTATTCCTGTAATCGGCATAAGTGTGTCTGATGGAAGGAAAAAGTGTTCTTAAAATTTACTGTGAAGGTTCCCTAGCATGTAGATGATAAGGTTATGCCGCTGTCAGGATGGTATCTTTGCGGAGCATCATGCGTCCCTCTGCTCATGCTGTGCGGCCGAGAAGGTGCTGATTTTCTTATCCTGTTTCTGTGTTTTGTTTGCAGTGTGTGAACACTGGTTTATATGCTCACCTTTGTTGGGAGACACACCCGACTTCACCTGCTGAATTCTGTCTGGCCATGTCATGGTTAATCTGTGTTTGGGTTCTGCTGTGACTGACAGGTCATCCTGCCAGTGGATTTGTCTTGTTCTCAGGTGTCTGTGCTTGGAGATCAGGGGGATGGTCCAATTACATTCTGGACCAGAATCCTGGCCTCCTATATAACTTACCCAGTCTGTGCTCTCATTGCCGGATATTGAGCTTGTCTCTGCCTGGTTCTGTGTTTGCTACTCTTGCTCTGTTTATTCTGACCCTGCTTTGCCTTTCTGACCATTCTTGTTTGCTGCCTGCCCCTGACCATACTGCCTGTATATTGACTTTGCCTTCGGATTGTGATTTTGTACTTTTGCTGCCCGTTTGTTGTGACCCGGACTGTTGACCATTCGTTATTGTGTTTTGTCTGTCTGTCTTGTCCTTGTGTCCCACCTAGCCAGCGCAGGGACTGCCGCCCAGTTGCTCGCCGCCATTTTAGGGCGGATTGTGGCAAATAGGTAGAGGACAGTGGGCGGGGCTGAGCTTAGGGCTCACTGTTTGTCTTGTCCTGCTGTCCGGTTCCTAACAGCCGCCTTAAATGAGGGTAGCCTGTCCAGAAATGCCAAGAGGGATGAGTGAGCACGGAGAGGAGAACAGTCATCTCAGCACAGCACATCATCCTGCAATCTTCTCTCACCAAGCTCCAAAACTAGCCGTGACCTTTCTGACCTGTGAATCTAGTGTTTTATGTGCCAAGACAGTCTCCAAACTGTACAGCTGCTTCTCTGCTCTCCCTGCTCACTCATCCCCCTCGGCCCCTCACCTTTCGCTTCTCTGTAGTGAAGACGGCTTTGCCTTATAATGAACTTATAAGAAGTGAGGAGGCTTCAAAACAGCTTTTTAAATACAGAAAGAGGCTTTTGTGCCTAATAAAACCTATTACAGAGGTTTTTTTTAAATCGCTTTTACTGTTGATTTCTGTAAAAATATTTTACATGACAGCTACACTTTAAATGCCACTGTAATTGTCATACGTCATTGGTGGTGCTGTGTCTCTGTTAAAATATGGAGTATTTAGGAGTTTTTTAGGAATATCAATGACCAATAGCTGAAATGTATATCTGTGCGGGAGCAATAATAAGCATTGATTCATATGACTGTGAATTTGTTCTATCTGTTAACTTGTTTCACCGTGCTTGGTTATCTGGACTGCGCAGGCACTACTGTACACCTCCGTCCATAGCACAGGCACTACTGTACACTTCAGTCTATAGCACAGGCACTACTGTACACTTAGGTCTATAGCACAGGCACTACTGTACACTTCAGTCTATAGCACAGACACTACTGTACACTTCAGTCCATAGCACAGGCACTACTGTACACTTCAGTCTATAGCACAGACACTACTGTACACTACAGTATATAGCACAGGCACTACTGTACACTTCAGTCTATAGCACAGGCACTACTGTACACTTCATTCTATAGCACCAGCACTACTGTACACTTCAGTCCATAACACAGTCACTACTGTACACTTCAGTCCATAACACAGTCACTACTGTACACTTCAGTCTATAGCACAGACACTACTGTACACTTCAGTATATAGTACAGGCACTACAGTACACTTCATTCTATAGCACAGGCACTACTGTACACTTCAGTATAACACAGACACTACTGTACACTTCAGTCTATAGCACCAGCACTACTGTACACTTCAGTCTATAGCACCAGCACTGCTGTATACTTCAGTCTATAACACAGGCACTACTCTACACTTCAGTATATAGCACAGGCACTACTGTACACTTCAGTATATAGTACAGGCACTACTGTACACTTCATTCTATAGCACAGGCATTACTGTACACTTCAGATTTCCAGTCTGCTTACAAGTAGCTGTTGCTAAGTAAATTCAATTAGATCAGAAACTCAGTGGATCCATCATGTGTCTGCTGGCTTCTCTGACTTTTCTTACTTCCTGACTTAGGCTGCATTCACACATCCATAGATTTTGCGGTCATACGAACGGTAAGTGCATGCAAGGAGTTGCTCCCCTGCCCAGCATGATTTATCAATATCATGCCGGCAGCAGGGAAACTCTTTGAATCGGCTTGGCACTGTAATGAGTTTCCCCGCTGCTGGCATGATATTGATAAATCATGCTGGGCAGGGGAGCAACTCCTTGCATGCACTTACCGTCCATATGTCCGCAAAATCTATGGATGTGTGAATGCAGCATTTCCAGGATTCTTTATATATATTTATTTTTTTTAAAGGGGTTATCTAGCGAAAATCTTTTTCTTTCAGATCAACTGATATCAGAAAGTTATATAAATTTGTAATTTACTTCTATTAAAAAATCTCAAGTATTCCCATACTTCCCATTAGCTGCTGTATGTCCTGCAGGAAATGTTGTTTTATTTTTAGTCTGACACTGTGCTCTCTGCTGACATCTCTGGCCGAGACAGGAACTCTGTCTTGGTTTTCTAGGAATCCCCATAGAAAATCTCTCCTGCTCTGGACAAGTTCCTGTCTTGGCCAGTGATGTCAAAAAAAAAAAAAAAAGAATATTCTTGCCGTTAATACAAACCTCATCCTAGACGACCTCTAAATACAGAAACCGTACCAGGCCAAATGTACAGACAGTCCCTTCTCTCTATTCCACTCCTCAACTGCGTGTATCTTCACACTATGCCTAGAGAATAGTGGGGGAGTAATCATTTTAACATGTTCAGAAAACTTTTTTCTCTTTGGGAAAATTTTTAAATGCGGTTTCCTATCACAGAAATAGTGAGTATATTATCTAAGCTGAGAAATATGTAGTGACAGTGTGTCATGCAGGCTGATACAAATGCATAAGCATATGGGATATAACCATATGGGATAATACAATAGATGGCAGATGTTTACCAAATATGTTTCTATAGTTCTTAGAAAACATAATTTTTCAACCAAATTACAGTGATGGAGAAGATTTATCAAGAATTTTAGAGGAAGAGCTCGGCTTTAAATTCTCATATTGCTCTGCTAAATTGAAAGTTAGGCTGCATTCACACGCTCAGTGATTTTCCCGATCCGTAATTGTGGTCCGGGAGCTACCTCCGTGATCCGTGCAAAACAGTCCGTTTTTCATCCGTGTCCGTTTTTTTCACTAATCTGTTTTACAGCATTTTAAATAATATTGATTACATCATATCCGTGTTTTTCACGGATGAACACGGATTTCACATCCGTGTACATTCGTGAAAAACACGGATCTCATTGATTTCTGTGGGGAACTTGTTCCGTGCTTCCGTTCCGAGTAATGACATGTCCTATTTTTAAACGGAACACATCACGGATCCGTGATATCATGATAACCCAATAGAAAGCAATGGGCTGTAATATTGTCCATGCGCACGGATCTGTGAGCATGGACAACTTCCTGGAACGTGTGAATGCAGACTTATGGGCAACAAATAGACTCTTAGGCTAGGGCCACATTACATTTTTGCAATTAATTTTTTTTCAAACATTTAAAAAAAAAAAAAAGTTGGAAAAACAGATAGAAAAACTGATACAATCCGTTTTGATCCATCTGTTTTTCCATCAACTTTTATTATTAAAAAAAAGGATATAAACGGATGTGTTTTTTGTGTACGCTAAAAAAAGCATCCATTTTGGATTTTTAATAATGGAAGTCAATGAAAAAATGGATCAAAACGGATAGCACACAATTGCATCAGTTTTTCCATCAGTTTTTTTGTTGTTGCAAAAATGGCTGGGAAAAAAAAAAAAACGGACTGCAAAAATACACTACTATACTATTTACTATAAATGATGCTATGTAACTCTGGACTGGTACAGAAGGATAAAGTTTGATTATAAATTATAAACAGCTTTTTGTCTTTTTTATATTTATTTAGAAATAAACTTTTATTTTAACTTTTATTGTAATTGTCTGAGACTGCAACCATGTAAACAAATGGTCAGTATTTCTACCAATATCAGGAGTACATTCAAAACACAGAAAGAGTGCAAAATTTTTATTTAATTAATTAATAAAATTTTTTCCACAGATATTCTATTTCAATCCACAGCAGGTGTGAAATGCTACTCAATATTTATTCTCCTATTTCTAAAGTTTTTAGAGATATTCCATACGTGGGCCTAGTGAGTAGCAGCCCTTTGTGGGGCCTTGGAATTTTGCCATCGCCGCAGGACACTGACGCCCGCCCTGCAACACTCTCTCTGTACTCGCTCTTATAATATTAAAGTCGTAATTATGCCTGTTTTAGTTGAGCAGGTTTTTCAGCTAGCGCTGGATTAATAAAAAGTTTTACTACTATTATAATTTTATGGCTTGGAAGCTACAACAACGTACCTAACGCTCAGCAACAGCACTTTACATCTCGTATTAAATTATGATTTCGAAATCTTAAAAAAAAAAAAAAAACATTGTGTGTGAGCAGCTGATAATAGTTATGTCTAAAGGAAAGAGAAGGAATATTTTACAATGAATTGAGATGTGGACTGTTTAATATGCCTTTCCTAAAGCACTAACATCCTTATAGTGGCATGGTACATTATTACCACCAAACAGATTTTAATGCCAGTTTTCTATAGGGAGCAATGCACCTAGGATTTCACTGCATCGAGCGCTTTGACCGGCAGCCAGCAGTGTTATCGTTTGGCTGGTCTCCCTGAGATCAGTGATCTGTTTCTCTTATGGCTCTACTAGACATTGCTCCCACCTACAAAAAACAAAAAGTGCAGCAGCAACCTAAAGGGGCAGGGGCCTACTGTATATACTCCTCCCAGCGTACACATGATAAACCCCTCCGTAGATATTAAAAAGTGAGGATCTTAGCAAACTATTTTATTAAACCATGTACCATGTCGCCACGTTAAGGCGTCCTCGAGACAAGGTCCCTACTCTAGCATTTTCACACTAGCAATGGCCTCTCCTGGGCTTTAATAAGCCTACAAATGGGCAGATAGGAGCCAAATGAAACCAACAGGAGGTAGCCACACACCCCACATTCAACAGAAAAAAAGGGAAAATTTGGCAGCAAATCTATGACTCTGTTCACACTGCAGGTTGCACGCTGCAAGTGGCTTAAGTACAGACAAAAATAAAAAGTGGAGCAGCCATTAGCAGCATGCAATCTGCAGTGTGAACAGAGTCATAGTTGTGCTGCCAAATTTTCCCTTTTTTTTCTATTGCTCCCACCTAGCCAGAATCCTGCTCCACACTGATGAGGAGCATTACCCTGAAACAGCTGTCTGTGGATGGTTACCTGGCCTTGGTTTTTCCCTTGTCATTACACTGACTTATAGGGCCACTTAATATGGTGGTTTTGGTGGTTTCCATACAGGAGCCACCCCCTGGCTGGGTCCTTCCCGGAGGGATATCTGGCTAGTCCTGTGTTTTGAGACTCTTAAATAAGGCTCCATGGGTTCTTCTTTTGCATATTCAGTTTTCTATACTGTTACTTTGACGTCTTTCTTAGCATCTCTTACATACTTTCTCTGCACATGGGTACAACTGCAAGGTCCTCATCTAACTCTACCTTCCACTCAGGTTGCAAACTGAAAATTTATCACATCGTAGCACAGTCCACAAACCCCAAGTACACACTGCTGCCATCTATAAAAGATAGGGGGTAAGTCCCTGATACAAATACACAGTGCATTGCAGCAGTGAAGAGGTTAAAGGGAATGTGTCATCAAAAAAGACTTATTATTTAAATAATGATTTTGTTAAACACATTTTTAAAGAATTTTTGGTGACATTTTTCCCCAAGCATCAGCCCACTCCAGAGCACGGATGGCAGACCCGCCAACCCCCAGTGTGACAACCTCCCCTCCCCTCTGTGTCATTAGAATCAATAGAGCCATGTCACAGAGGGGAGGGGGTTTTGTCACGTCAGGGGCGGCGGGCCTGCCCCCAGTGCTCCTGTGTGGTTGGTGCTCGGGAAAAGGCGGCACCGACGTGGGGACGCCGGTGGTTTGATCTCTTTTTTAAATTGCCATCCGGTTCCCGCACTTGGCGCCGGTCTTTTCCCTAGCCACAATCCAAAAAGCAGAAGGCTAGGAACTGATCCGGATAGAGCAAAGTTGCTAGAAGCCTATGAATTCTATCTCGCAGTGCGAATGTCAGCATGGAACCCTCAGCATTCCGCTCATCCCAAGTAACAAGGTCTGGGGCTTGTGTCACCCACTAGGACGAGTCCCCAGACACTGGTAGGGCAATAGGTGGTGCGAAGACCCAAAGGTCAAAACACAGGCACAAGTATTCTCTCTTTCTTCTCAATTATTCTTCTACCTCATCCTCCAACATCCCGGCAGAGCACAGTACTAATTGTATTGGAACTCTCACAACATCCTCCTCTCTACTCCTCTGACTCTATATTGTCAGCACGCAACTCAGTCCACACGACTGTACTACTCCTTCTCTGCTCACTACAGATCTGGATCCTAACTTACCAAGTGTCTTATTAAATGTGAAGTACCATTTCAAGGCAAAGCTGGCCCAGTTGCCCCTAGCAACCAATCAGATTCCACCTTTCATTTTCCAAAGAGTCTGTGAGGAATGAAAAGTGCAATCTGATTGGTTGCTAGGGGCAACTGAGCCAGTTTCACTTTACACCATGTTTGATAACTCTCCCCCATTACCATTTTAATTAATACCGCCAGACAATTAGGGGGGGAGCAGTGCTCCTAGTGCAGGAGGAAGTATATGGAAGTCAGGTTATGAGTTTATTTCTGACTCAAGTACACACACAAAACTTCAAAAAGGTGAGATAATGCTTTATATCTTAAGGAAACATCTTCGTATTTCCCAAGCAATAAAATCTGAGAAATGTTCTGCATGGAAATACGAGTCTTCTGAGAAATGGTTTTGGATTCTGTGCAATAATTGGGATTTGGGGGCATTCACTGCTGTTTGTAAACACATTGTGAATGTCATTGAGTACTTAGATCCTGAGAATGAATCCATCGTACTGCAGGTTTAGGAAAGAACTGTAATTTTGGAATCAGAATTGATATAAATAGGTCACTTCAAAGCTTTTTGTTGGTACTTAAAGCGACTCTGTACCCACAATCTGACCCCCACAAACCACTTGTACCTTCGGATAGCTGCTTTTAATCCAAGATCTGTCCTGCGGTCCGTTCGGCAGGTGATGCAGTTATTGTCTTAAAAAACAACTTTTAAATTTTCAGCCTCGTGCCCAACAGGAGTGTCTGTGCTCTAACTTTGCACCACCCCTCCATCCCTCCTCCCCACCCTCCTCATCATTAGAAATGCTCCAGGCAGATTGCCTCCTATTCCCCATCTGTGGCAGCCCAGCACATGGCTGGATCGTTAAGGCGCCTGTGCAATGTTCAGAAAGGAGAAAATGTTCCAGTGGCATTCCTAATGATGAAGAGGGTGGGGAGGAGGGACGGAGGGGTGGTGCAAAGTTAGGGCACAGACACTCCTGTTGGGCACGGGGCTGAAAGTTTAAAAGTAGTTTTTTAGGACAATAACTGCATCACCTGCCGAACGGACCGCAGAACAGATCTTGGATTAAAAGCAGCTATCCGAAGGTACAAGTGGTTTTGGGGGGGGGGGGGCAGATTGTGGGTACAGAATCACTTTAAAGGGGTTGTCTAGCGAAAATCTTTTTCTTTTAGATCCACTGATATCAGAAAGCTAGATAGATTTGTAATTTACTTTTATGAAAGATCTCAAGTCTTCCTATACTTATCAGCTGCTGCATGTCATGCAGGAAGTGTTGTTTTATTTTCAGTCTCTTGTCCCCTGGGACTCTTGCATTGTGAAAAAAAATTGTCTTTCTTACACTAGTTTTCTTGTGAAAGCTTTTTTTCCTATATAGTCTGACACTTACCTGTTTATGTTTGCTTGCTTTTAACTTCCCTTCTTAATTGCTTTCTTTTACATCCTGAGACACAAGCTGTGAGCGGTTTGGTTGATACTTCTGGGAATATGCTTTGAGCTCATTCATGTATACTAGTCCTGTTTACAAACACGTGATGTCTTCATCTATTCTGGTTACATAAAAGTACGTGAAAGAGTTAATACTAAGAGGATGATACAACTTGGCTCCATAGAGTGGGAGAACAGTGGTGATATTTTTTTACTATTCCCATAGCAACTAAAGTTGACTGCAAGTTCTCAGTATTTACATCTGCAGTAAGAAAAAAGGTTTAACACATTGCATCTTAAAGGGAAACTATCAGCAGGTTAGATTGCTGCCCTATTGGTAAACATAGTAAACATGTTATACTTACCTCTCCGTGCTTCCACAGTGTCCCAATGGGGCCTCTTTGATGTCCCCTGCTACTGCAGCTCCGCTACTTCTGAGAACAACTCATCGTGAGAATGACAGCCCACTCAGCCCAGTGATTGGCTGAAAAAAGACAGCACTACGCCCGGTGATTGGCTGATCAGGCTGCCACTGCCGAGAGGAGTCCGTCTTGGAAGTAGCAGAGCGGCATTCAGCGGAGGTAACCAAAGAGGTCACATTGGAACACTGGGGGAGCAGCTACCGTCCCATCACAGTGATCCGGCCCACTCTGCTGATATTCATTAAAAGGGGTGAACTGACCAGAGACGGATCAGTGCACTGGGATCGGCAGTTGTGGATCAACCATTACAATCAATGGGTCCTTGCAATTACAGACAGGACGTGTGAAAGGGGCCTAAATTTTACAGGAAATAGCTGCTACATGCTATTAAGCAGACACTGTGGCGTTCAGAACCTGCAGCCGGCAGGGGGGAAATGGATTAAAAGTACTAACTTACCTCTCACTGTGCCCGCGGACAGAGACAGGGAAGGCCGTGAGACTTGCGCTGGCCTTTGGGATCTCCAGAGTTTACATGTCACAACCTGGCTGATGGACTGGGGTGGGACATCGCTTCAGTCACTGATTGGCTGAGCGGTCAGTCCATCAGCCGGGATAGGCCTTTCCCCCCCCTGTCGTTGCGTCATCACAACTCAGGTGGGATAGGCCCTCTGGCAGGGGTCAAGCTACTCACCGCGGGCACAGGGAGAGGTAAGTTCGTACTTGTAATTAATTTCCCCTCTGCCGACTGCAGGATTTTATAAAGCGCTTCTTTAATTGCATTGAAAGGTACTTTTAGGCTATGTTCATACAGGTTTTTTTTTCCGGCTGTATTTTTTGTGTTATAGCTATTACTGTACCCAATAAAGTCAATATTTAAAGTGTCACTGTTGGTGTTTTTTTTTTTTTTTTTTTTTAGAAAACGATTGTACAAGTGGTTTTCAGAAACTTTGTAATTGGGTTTATTAGGCAAATATGCCATTATCTGCATTCAAAAAGACTTTCCCCAGGTCCCCCCCCCCTCCCTCCTCTCTCTCGTTCACTGCTCATTATCAGGAAATCTCGACTCTTTTACATCTGTCGAGTCCTGTGTAATCTATGGAGAGGGGAGGAGGGAGATTAGTCACCAGCAGAGAGCAGAGAACAAAGGATTAACTCTTTGTTGTCCTGTTTTGCTGCCTCATCTCCCTCCACCCGTCACCTCTCTATAGAAAACCATGAAGACAGGGAGGGAGAGCTTCAAACTGCTTTTTCATGATAAAAGTGCATTTTTCGGCAAATAAACCTAATTACAAAGTTTCTTACAATCGCCTGTACTATTGATTTCTGCAAAAAATAAATAAATAAATAAATAAACGACAGTGACACTTTAAGGCTAAAAAAAAAAGGCAATAAAAACCTTCTAAACTTTCTAAAATGCAAAGATAAGGCTGAAAACCCATCAAAATGAATATGGAAATGTTGTGGGCACATAGCCTGTGCAATATATATTACTGTAAGCAGGAATTACTCAGGACCGCCATGAAGGTATTTAATAAATCTGTAAAATGACTGTAGGTTTGGTTCACCCCATGGGTTGTAATTTGTTATTCTGTCCTAGATGTACTGTACACATAAATAGGAAATTTGTTAATGAATAGAAACATAAAACATACAGTAGTTTTCTTCAGCTTGCATTTGACTTGCTATAAATAGCTATGCATGAATTTCAATTTTAAAACTATTCCTAAAAGCTGTATTTAAAATGTACATTACATAACTCAGGCTTCGGAGACAAAAGGTTACAAGGCTAATTGTAAGTGGACATAGCAGTCAGGGCAACTTCAAAAGGTACTCCAAGTGAAAATGTTTTTCTTTCAAATCAACTGGTGCCAGAAAGTACCAGAGAATTATAATTAGCTTCTATTTAAAAATATCCTCTCTTCTAGTACTTATCAGCTGTTGTATGTCCTGCGGGAAGTGGCGTATTTCTTCCCAGTCTGACACAGTGTTCTCTGCAGCCACCTCTGTCCATGTCAGGAACTGTCCAGAGCAGGAGAGGTTTTCTATGGGGATTTGATGCTGCTTTGGACAGTTCCTGACATGGACAGAGGTGGCAGCAGAGAGCACCTTGTCAGATTGCTTAGTTATGTGGGTGGGCGGGCTTACCTATGTGGGCAGGCTTAGATATGTGGGCAGGCTTAGATATGTGGGCAGGCTTGCAGACATGAACAGAGGATAGAGAGTGAGGGGAAGACTTCCATTATGCAGTGTAGAAGCTAATACTGGGACCCAGAGGGGCAGAATTAGTAAATGCCCTGCCGAGGGTGCTGGTTGTTAGTACTACAAGCCTGCATGGTTTCTTTTTCTTTAGTTTCCCCTTTACCTAGTGACAGGTACACTTTAACGAGTAAATGATAAATATCCTTCCATAATATGCTGGGTGTCTGTGTAAATAGTCCTGGGGGTCTATCATCGGTAATTTTAGGTAGGGGAGGATGTAGTAATGTCCTTGAAAATGTAGTCTGTATTTTTTGCTATATAAAAGTTAGTATGCCTTAGGGTATCTTCACACTGAGCAAATTTGGCGGAATTTCGCCGCTGACCTCTCCGACGCGGAATCCCACCTGCCTCAGTGTCACACAGTATGTCTATGGGAGGACTTGCGCGCCTCCGCTCTCCTCTCAAAGAATTGACTTGTCAATTCTGTGATCGGAGGAGAGTGGAGGCGCACGAGCCCTCCCATAGAGACGCCGTTTGACTGTGTGCAGATCATTAGGGGCATGATGGCACAATACACTAGAAACTGTGGTGGCACAGAACACTAGGGGACATGGTATCATAAGGGTCATGGTGGAAAAAAGGGGGTATATATGGCGATTACATTCCAAACTCTATATTTTAACTGGAAAAGTATATACACCCAGTGTTATACGCTGAAAAATACGGTGTGTGTATATACATATATTTTTTTTATTTCACCTATTATGTCCCCATTAAGGTCAAATATGGGGGGGGTATCATTTTAACACTATAATACATTTTTATTATTGCTGATTTCCCAACCCCCTGACACTTACTGCAAAGCTGGTCTTAAATAAAGCCCTGCCCCCTTTCCCCCAGCTGAATTCACTAAGAGGTGCACTTAGTGAATCTGACCGGCCGTGCGCCTGGCATACCAAATCTATACCTGCTTTCAGCAGATTTGGATCATGATTTACGCCTGCAAACGTCCTCCCCACCTTGCTGCACTGCTCCCCCCCCCCCCCCAAACCCTCACCGCCCACCAATCGGGCGAGCGGGAGATACTCCAGGCGCACACTACAGAGAAGGGACGAATCTGCGCCTTTATCCCTGATGCAATCTCCGGCCATAGGTTTCATAAATGTCCCCCCTAGTGTTCAGGGAAGCAGTGCATTTTGGGTACTGTATATTCAGCAACTGGGAAGGCGGGTATAGTAATACACCACTAGAGATGATTGAACAGCGGAAAATCTTAGGTTCTATAGAACTCGAACCTTGCCGAACCTCCCACATTTGATTCCCGATGCCTTCCCTGTCTGTGAGGAAGGAGGAGACAGCCCGGGTACCGCCTGGAATTCCCGGATTCAGCCTAGGTAATAGGATGTATCCCAGAATTCAAGGCGGTACCCGGGCTGTCTCCTCCTTTCCCACGGACGGCGAAGGCATTGGGAATCAAATGTGGAAGGTTCGACAAAGTTTAAGTTCTATAGAACCTAAGATTTTCGGCTGTTCGATCATCTCTATACACCACCCCTTGCTTTTCTCTAGAGACCGTCTTTCAATGATAGATATCTCTTCTTTCCTGCACCAACACAATTGCAGCACTGGTGTTCAGGGACGCAAAATGAATAGCCGGCAGCCCAGACACTTTAAGTCGTAGGGTGGTTGGCAAGTGGTTAATAGCCTATTTTTGGTGGTTTGCTTAGTTTGTCTTTACTGTGTACAGATAATAAATAAAAGTCTCTTGTTGCTGTCCGGAAACAATCGAGGAGCAGGCTAATTACGCTGGGCCGGCAACTTTATGGGTCGCTCGTGTCCTTATGCGATAATTTCATGGCACAAAGGCGTTCTGAATAGAATTTAGCTCTTTTTTGCCAGCTAACAGCTATACCCCATAGCGGCCAACGTACAAAAACGAGGCTATTTATACCATTACATATAAATTATGTGTACGCATTGCATCCAATGAATAGAGAAGAACAATTACGGGCGATAATACTAAAATGCTCACATTTCTTCCATTTGATGTCGCTCTTTCCATCATCATCATTCGGTAATAGCCAGATGCAAAAGAAATGTATGAAATAAGCTGAGTGCAGAATGACATTACACTAAGCTGTGCCATCTGCTAATGTGCAGACCTACAGTAAATGTGCATATCATTTGGCTGCTGCGTAATAGTTTTGTCTTGTTTAGACGGCAATTTGGAGTCTGTCGTAAATAATAAAATAATGGCGGTTGAGTCATTGGTTACAGCAAATTGGTCTTTACATCTAAGCCCTGTGCCTGGTATTAAAAATAGCACGCTAAAATAGTTTATTTGGTAATGAAGGATTTAAGCGCGGATTACATTATTGTTGGGCATATGCCTGAAGTGTGTTGATTTATAGACCCTGCTGTTATAATTGCTTAAAATGAATTACAACAATGTAGCCTTTTTTTTTTTTTTTTTGCCCTTCTGCCAACACGTCATAACATTGTGTGCAATGTCTGTCTGTTCATCAGGCCAGTAGCTCTCCTCTGTTTTTTGCAAGTATCCCCAAATTATATTAAAGTGTAACTGTAATTTAATTAATTAATTTTATTTTTTTGCAGATATCGTTAGTACAAGCAATTTTAAGAAACTCTGTAATAGGTTTTATTAGGCAAAAAAGCCTCTTTCTGCACTAGAAAAGCTGTTTTCCTGCCTCCCCCCTCATTTCTTATCTGTTCATTATCAGGCAAAGTCGTCTTCATTACAGAGGAGGAAAGTGAAGACTGGTTTGCTGAGTCCATTATAACCTATAGAGGGGGTAGGGGTTGAGGGGGGTGAGTGAGCAGTAAGAGGAGAGAAGCAGCTGTATAGTTTGCAGATTGTCTGGGTACATAAAACCCTGGATTCACAGGTCAGAAAGGTGAGAGCTTATCTGGGAGCTTGTTGAGAGAAGATTGCAGGATGATATTTTGTACAGCTGATTTTCTTCTCTCTGTGCTCACTCACCTCCTTTGACCCCTACCCTCTCTATAGAGCATAATGGACACAGAAAACCTTCTTCTTCTGAAGTGAGGGGTGGGGAGAGGTAGGAAAAAGCTCTTTGAGTAGAGAAGGAAAAATTTTTACTTTATAAAAACCCATTACAGAGTTTCTTAAAATCACTTTTACTATTGATAGTTATTGATTTCTGAAACATGACATGTAAATGACAGTTATACTTTGAGGGATGTATGATATAATTGCCTAGCATCAGGCCCTGCTGTTTTTTGCATACCTAGCAACATTTGAGTCCAGAATTACATCCCATTCTGCAAAGCGTCTGTTGGGGCATATCATAAATTCACTTTTTAAGGGGTTTATGGGCAGAATGATTTTTATTTAACCCCTAGAGGACCAGGCCCAAAATAACCCAGTGGTCGCTAATTTTCATTTTTGTGTTTTAGTTTTTTCCTCCTCTCCTTCTAAGAGCTTTAGCACTTTCATTTTTCTATCTACAGGGCCATGTGGGGGCTTGTTGTTTTTAAGAGGAGTAGTTGTACTTTGTAATGGCGTCTTTCATTTTACCATAACGTGTATGATGGAACCACGAAAATATTATTTATGGAGATATAAATTGGTGAAATCATAAAAAAGAATGCAATATGGTAACTTTTGGGGGGTTCCTGTGTCTACGTAATCCACTATGCCAGGGGTCCTCAACTGGCAGACCGCGGTCCGAACCCGGACTGCGGAGGCCAGCTGTCCGGACCCCTGGTCAGACCTCCGAACCGCCCCAGTACCGGCAGCACAGTACTGTTCCGGGACGGCCCCCATGTCTCCCGCTCCCTCACCGCACTGCCTCCCGCCCCATAGGCGTACTGTCCTTAGATTTCAGTACGCCTGTGGGGCTGGGGGCAGTGTTGGCCTGCCCCCGGGCTGATACGCGCTCTCTAGGGATGTCCCAGGGATTCCCCAGCAGAGCGCGCACCAGTGACCTCAGTGTACGCCGCCGGCCTGTACTTCCCTAACACAATAGAGACTCCATATGAAAGTCCCCTAGTAGGACTTAAAATAAATAAATAAAATCTTAAAACATAAAAAAAAAACACAATAAGGGTCCTATTACACAAAACGATAATCGGCTGAATCAGACCTATCCGGCTGATTATCACTATGTGTAATAAACACAATGATCAGCGATGACAACGATCATCGGCTGATCTTTGATATACTGTAGGTTTGGACCTATAATTGTTAGGCACCGACCGCACATCGCTACATGTAACAGGGGTGTGCGACCGGCGGCTGATGATTTCCAAACTCTATATATTACCTGTCCAGGCTGCAGGGCTCCTCTTGTTCTGTGCTTTTCCCAGGGTCCCATGCACTCTAGCTTTGGAGCGGCCTGTCTGAGCTGGCAGGCCGCTCAGCCAGTCACTGACCGGGACCGCCGCGGCTAGTGATTGGCTGAGCGGCCTGTCAACTGAGACAGGCCACTCTGAAACTGGAGCGCGCGGGACCCAGGGAGAAGCACAGAACAAGAGGAGCCCTGCAGCCTGGACAGGTAATATGTAAAGTTTAAACAAGGGCTGCAAGTAGATCGGTAACGATGTCCATGCAGCACCTGTTAAACGATTATCGGGCCGTGTAATAGGCCCAGTAAACGAGCGCCACTCGTTTACAGTTATTATCGGGCCCCTATTGGCCCGTGCAATAGGACCCTAAGAGAAGGATCAACTAATCATCTACTATGTATGTGACCTCTCATCTCTTTCATTCATGGCAAATGTTGCTGCAGAGTAAAATCAGGCATGTTGGATTTCAACATGCTCTGTTCTTCATGAGATAAGTTGCCCACTGAGGTTTCTGGCAGCGTGTCTCCCCCCTATACAGAATACTTGTTAGACAAATACTATTATGTAATTTCTTCTATATTCTGGCTTCTAGTTTGTCTGTAAACACAAGGAATGCATCATGCCTCAGAGACACATCCTAAGGTAATCACCCAATTATATCCGGTAACCTTCCTAACGCTCTTGTACCACCAGTTGACTAGCATATGTGTGAGTTGTTGAACAACTGTGATCGTATCTCCCCCTAGTGTCTGAAAGACTAAATTGCACAAAAAAATATTTTAAAATGTTTTTATATAATTGTTATATCAGAAAAGAAGTCGTTTTTATTGTTTATTTCATTATTTTACCCATTATAACATATTTTAATTGTAGCAAAAATTGTAGCAAAAACAAAATATGCATGCTTATTTTGATTTTTTTTTTTTAAATAACCCTTCTCTGCAACAAACTGGTCAAGAGGCTATATTTTTTTAGCCAACAGGAGAGCATGTCCTTAGTCAAATCCATCTTTTCAGTTGAACAAAAAGACTGACGGAAATACTATGTGTGAACATGGCCTTTTTATGAAGGAAAGCAGGTTTTTGTAACCTATTGGCTTTGTTCCCACAACGTTTTTTCTTGTCAGTTTATAATTTTTAAAATCACGTCTCCTATTTTGAGGATTGGCCGCCCGTCAGTGCAATGACGGCTTTTGGTGCATTGTTCTAGTTCAGGTGGACTGATCAGCCTGGATTTGATTTTAATTGAAAAGTTCATTGAATTTAATAGCAAAAACGGTGAAACGTACGGTGAAAAAAGAGAAACTGTGTGTGAACAACAAAAAATTATGTCTGGTGTTTGCAAAAGACGTCCAAAAATAATTGACATGATTATTATTTTGACGTCCGCGCAGATAATATCTGTTATTTTATACACTGTGTGCATTGGACGGCCGTCACCCCATTGATTTCAATGCATTGCAGTCAGTTAAATTGCGGCAATAACGGACGTCTTTTTAAATAGAAAAATCGGCCGTCTTTTCTCTCTTTTTTGACGTTGTGTGAACATAGCCATTGCGCTACAAACAGAAAGGTGTAAATTATATCCAAGCTTTTTTTACTTCAGGGGAAGTGGGACTTTTTTTTTTTTTTTTTTGCAAGACAAGAGCAACAAAATGAGTAAAACAACAAATGACAAGTGGAAAGACTTGTATAGTAAAGTCCTTTTTATTATGATTATTATTATTAATATTACTGTTGCCTACAGCAACAATAGTTCAGCTTTAATTTAGTTTTTTGTTCTTAAAGTGAATGTACCACTAGGTACATCACTTTGTGTGTTTTTTAGTTTTTTGTTTTTTTTAAATGAACAGACTGGCGTGGGGATGCTGGTGCTGCAGTCTTTTTTTTTTTTAATCGTGGCCTGCTTCCCGCGCACAACACCAGTTTATTACCAACGACCAGCCCGAAGCACTGGGGACGGGCCTGCCAGCCCACAGTGTGACAACCCCCCCCCCCCACCACCTCCAGTGCTTCATGCCAGGCTGGTGCTCAGGAATAGACCGGCACCGTGCATGGGAATGGGGGTTCCAAAATAGGACCATGTACCGGCATCGCCGCGGCGGTCTACTCAGAAAACAAGTAATGTTCCTAGTGGTACATTTGCTTTAAAAAGTGTGAGAAGTGCTCTGAAGAACATGTTGAAGAACAAGTCATAGCACATAAATTAGTTACTAAATCACATTACCAATATGTCCTCTTTATTCTGGCATAATTTGGGAAACATATTTTACTTTTTTTAGGGTGTTACGGGGCTTAGAAATTTATGAGCAAATTATCACATTTTGTGAAAATTTCCAAAACTGATTTTTGTTAGGGACCAGTTCTTTTTTTAAATGGATTTAGAAGGCTTGTATACTGGAAACCCCCATAAGTTACCCCATTTTGGAAACTAGACACCTTAAAGAATTAATCTAGGGGTATAATGAGCATTTTAACCCTACAGGGGCTGGAGGAAAGTATTCACAATTAGGCCGTAAAAAAAACGAAAATTTAAATTTTCAAATAATATATACGTTTAGATTAAAGTTTCTCATTTTCAAAAGGAACATGAGAAAAAAAGCATGTCAAAATTTGTAACGCAGGTTCTCCTGAATACAACGGTACCCCAGATGTGGGCGTAAACCACTGTATGGGCACACAGCCGGGCTCAGAAGTAAAGGAGCGCCAATTAGCTTTTTTAATGCAGATTTTGCTGAAGAAGTTTCTGAGCGCCAGGTGCATTTGCAGAGCCCCTGTAGTGTCCGCAGAATAGAATCCCCCCAAAAGTCACCCCATTTTCGAAAGTACACCCCTCAAAGAAATCATCTTGGGGTAAGATGAGCATTTTGACCCCACATGCATTAGAGGAAAGTATTCAAAATTAGACAGTAAAAATGAAAAACACGAATTTTTCCAATAATATGTTTGTTTAGTTTGAAATTTCTCAATTTCACGAGGAAAAAGAGAAAAAAAGTACCCCAAAATTTGTAAAGAAGGTTCTCCTGAATACAACGGTACCCCATATGTGGGCATAAACCACTGTATGGGCACACAGCCGGGCTCAGAAGAAAAGGAGCGCCAATTAGCTTTTTCAATGCAGATTTTGCTGAAGAAGTTTCTGAGCGCCAGGTGCGTTTGCAGAGCCCCTGTAGTGTTAGCAGAAGAGAAACCCCCCCAAAAGTCACCCCATTTTGGAAAGTACACCCCTCAAAGAATTCATCTTGGGGTGTGGTGACCATTTTGACCCCACAGGTATTAGAGGAAAGTATTTAAAATTAGACAGTAAAAATGAAAAACTTGAATTTTTCCTATAATATGTTCGTTTAGTTTGAAATTTCTCAATTTCACAAGGAACAAAAGAAAATCTGCACCCCAAAATTTGTAACGCAGGTTCTCCTGAGTACAACGGTACCCCATATTTGGGCATAAACCACTGTATGGGCACACAGCCGGGCTCAGAAGGAAGGGAGTGCCAATTAGCATTTTCAGTGCAGATTTTTCCGAAGAAGTTTCTGAGTGCCAGGTGTGTTTGCAGCGCCCCTGTAGTGTCAGCAGAATAGAACCCCAGCAAAAGTCACCCCATTTAGGAAAGTACACCCCTGAAAGAATTCATCTTGGGGTGCAGTGAGCGGTTTGACCCCACAGGTATTAGAGGAAAGTATTCAAAATAAGACAGTAAAAATGAAAAACTCGAATTTTTCCAATAATATGTTTGTTTAGTTAAAAATTTCTTAATTTCACGAGGAACAGGAGAGAAAACGTACCCCAAAATCTGTAACGCAGCTTCTTCTGAGTAAAACGGTACCCCATATGTGGGCATAAACCACAGTATGGGCACACAGCCGGGCTCAGAAGGAAGGGAGCACCAATTTGCTGGAGCAAAACCGCAGCTAGTAATAGTTATTAGAATAGCGCAGTTACTAAAATACAATAAAAAATGAGATTACAGGTAATGTGGGGTGGTCACGGGCAACCTGAGGTGGTCACAGGCAACCTGGGGTGGTCACGGGCAACCTGGTGTGGTCACGGGCAACCTGGTGTGGTCACGGGCAACCTGGTGTGGTTATGGGCAACCTGGGGTGGTTATGGGCAACCTGTGGTGGTTACAGAGAATCTGGGGTCTTTACGGGCAATCTGTCGTGGTTACAGGCAATCTGGCGTGGTTACGGGCAACGTGGGGTGGTAACGGGCAACGTGGGGTGGTTACGGATAAACTGAAGTGCTTATAGGTAATCTGGGATGGATACCTGTAATTTGGGGTCGTTACAGGCAATCTGGCGTGGTTACAGGCAATCTGGAGAGGGTCACTGGCAATTTGGGGTGGTTAGAGGCAACGTGCGGTGGTTATAGGCAACGTGCGGTGGTCAGAGGCAACGTGCGGTGGTCAGAGGCAACGTGCGGTGGTTACGTGCAATCTGGGGGGTTACGGGCAATCGGGGCTGATTACGCACCATCTAGAGGGGGTCACTGGCAATTCGGGGTGGTTACGGTCAACGTGCGGTGGTTATAGGCAATGTGCAGAGGTTATGGGCAACGTGTGGTGGTTATGGGCAGCGTGCGGTGGTCAATGGCAACTGGCGGTGGTCAGGGGCAGCGTGCGGTTGTCAGGGGCAACGTGCGGTGGTCAGAGGCAATGTGCGGTAGTTACGGGCAATCTGGAGGGGGTCACTGGCAATTTGGGGTGGTTACGGTCAAGATGTGGTGTTATGGGCAACGTGCGGTGGTTACATGTAATCTGGCGTGTTTACGGGCAACCTGCGGCGGTTACGGGCAAACTGGGGTGGATACGGGCAACCTGCGGTGGTTACGGGCAAACTGGGGCGGATACGGGCAACCTGCAGTGGTTACGGGCAAACTGGGGCGGATACGGGCAACCTGCGGTGGTTACGGGTAATCTGGGAGTAAACCGCAATTATTACTATAATAAAAAGTGTGTTTTATTTTGTTTCTATGTTTTTCACTTTTTCACATTTACACTTTTTCACTTGTACTTTTTTCACTTTCATTTTCACTGTATTACTAAGATTACAGTAATATTTTCTATCACAGTAATCATAGTTTAGTGACAGAGACCAAATTGGTCTCTGTCACTTTAAATTTTCAGAGCTAACTGCTCCTGACGCGCATGCGCACATCAGAAGCAGTCAGGACGTCGAGGAGGACGGAGCTCCAGGATCAGGTAATGTATGTGGAGAAGGGGGGGTGACTGGGGGACGGAGGTGACTGGGGGGGTGGGGGGCGACTTGGGGGGGGCACGGTGACACTTTTTATCCCCTGTCACCAATGATTTATGGTGACAGGGGATAAAAAGTGTCGGGCAGCACAGGGAACAGGCGATCAGCGGTATATAGTATATACCTACCGCCGATCGCCTGTTCCGGGACCCCACAGGGGGGTCCCCGATCACTGCCCCATGCTCTCCGCTACCTCCGGTGGCGGAGAGCATGGGGTTTTCATTCATTTTTTATTTCCATCGCTGCGAACAAACATCGTTTGTTCGCAGCGATGGGGGCGGCCCGGGGAGGGGGGGGGGGTTAGAGATCGGCCACAAGGGGGCTGATCTGAGGTCTGATTAATACTTATTTCATCTCCCCCCACCGTGGATTCACGGTGGGGGGAGATGAAATGCAGCGGCGGCGGTAATAGCGGTAATAACGGTAATAGCGGCGATCCGCCAGTACCGGGGGGGACAAGGAACTGCCGGGGGAGGATCTGTAGTGGCGGCGGGAGGAGGCAACATGCCACAGCCCCCTCCCGCCGCCCGATCGCCTCCCAATGCAGAAATATCCCCATAGACGCTGCGGTCGCATTGACCGCGGCGTCTATGGGGTTAACTGCCCGGGGGGAGCGCGGCTCCCCTCCGGGCAGAGGCAGCGGGAGGAGGCTATGGGACAGCGGGGGGAAGCAGGGAAGACATGACGTTTGGGAAACGTCATGTTGCGGGAACTACCTGCTTTACATGATGTTTCCCAAACGTCATTTTGCGGCAAGGGGTTAATCTAGTGCAATTTTTTATCCCATGTGCAAAAACTCAGTATTAACAAAAATAATAGCGCAAAAACAATGATGCAATTGCCAGTAGGCTATACCCATGCTTCTTTGTAATGCTGGGAGGGTTATTCGGAGGTCAAGTTGCTAATAAACTCTCCCAGCATTACACAGAAGCTACAATGTTGCATGTAAGGCCAGTTAGGGACTTGGTTACATCAGCTGTCTCAGAAGGGAGGGAGGAGGAGGGAGAGACAGAGAGGAAAGCTCACACACAGATTTTTGGGTCTTCAGCAGAAAGCAGCAGCTGCAAACTGGGGGAAGGAGACTGAATTGATAATAACAAGTAGCGAAGGAATTGTTAGTCTCACCATGGGCAGCAACATATCAAAAGTTATGTTTGAGTGGAATACCCCTTTAACATATATATATATATATATATATATATATATCCACTTCAAATAATTACTTTCCTTATCTATAGAAACATTATCTGTAAACAATTACTACAAAAAGGTAGTAAATAAAATGTTTTAACTTGATGACAAGGGGAAACGTTGCTCTAATGTAGCTCTCCAATATTCAAGGTGAAATTTTAGTGTTCTTGTTCTGGTTTTATTGAGAAGAACTGTTATTTAGCCAGGCAACAAGAGATTAAATTAGACCATTATTCTAAATTACTGCAAAAAGAAGCTACATGATAAATTAGTTGGAAGCAGATGGCGAAGAAATTTGTTCAATTTTCAGAAAAATGAACGTCTTATCATGACCATGTTGCCAACAAATGTGTGAACATTGAATCTGATTTGATTCAGCTTCTTATTTTATCTTATCATATGGAAATCATTTCAAGCACTAAAAGATGAATTTTGGAATATTACCAATTATACACTCTTGCACATCCTCAATTCCCTTATTATTTTTACAGTGCCTATCAATTATTCTCTTTGCTTTCAAATGGTTTATCACTAGGATAAGCCGTTTAGGTCAGTTTATGTCAGTGGGGACCTTATGGCGCCAGCTAGGTAGGCAGCGTGGTGATACGGCATAAAGGGGTGTGCCTTCCCCCAGTCCCCAGTTTATTACAAATTATAAATTTACTACATAAATTGTACCTGAAATGTATGCTAGCTAAAAGCAGTGTTCCCTCTAAACTTCATCCACTGCTGAGCAGAATGGCAAAAGAGCTGGGCAATGTTCAGGCAAAGTTGGGCAAACCAAAACGTTAACACAAGAACATTGATATACCTTAAATTAAATAGTGTGGATCAGTTAGTTCACATGTACTTCTGTTGCAGATTTGATTTGATATTTAGAAATTTTATCTCATTAATTTACACAGCATCAGATCAACATCGTTAAGTGATTACAGTGCAGTTACATCCAGTGACTCACATGGGGCATCTTTACTTTTCCTATTCCTTTTCAACCAGGCTGGGCTGTCTTGAAGAATCCTCCCAGACAGAATTTTTTTAGGTTCCTTTCTCCAGCACATATAGTAGTTAAGTCCCTCTGTGCCCCTATATAATTTTAAGGCCCCCTTCCCCCTCCTGTATGCCCCTAGTATTGTAGGTAACCCCTTCACTTCCAGGAGGCCCCTAGTATTAAAATTACCCCCCCTCCACCCTGGATGCACCTAGTATATTAGTTAAACCACCCCCCCTTGGGGACCCCTAGTATTGTAATTAACCCCCCACTTCTCAAAGAAATGTCCCTATTTTGTGCCAAGTCCAAGTTAAAAAAAATAAATAAATAACATTCCAGTCACCTTTCCTTTACTGTGCTGACTGATCCTCTTTATTCTCCTGCAGTTTTTGTTGTGTGGTATCCCACCAGGAGTGTTTCACACGTGTCGCAAAAAGCCTCTTACTCAAAGTTAAGTGGTGATGAAGGTAGTTTATTATTTCACCACTAGATGTCAGTGTTTTCTATGTGAGCTCTTTTCTATTGCACAGCTGAAGTAAACAAAGGGTTACTTTTTTTTATGTGTTATGTACTTTTATCAACAAGAGCCCAAGGGACTCATTACAGCCCGACATTTCAGGGGAGTTCTTCTAGCCATCCTCTACAAAACAGGTATCACCATCATAACTGTGTGCTTGACAAGCACAGGCATCACAACAGTTACATCTTTGGCTGAGCTGTACAGTGTCAGTTGTGCTGAAATTTAATGGAAAGGGGTGCTCCTCTTTGTAATTACAGCCTGTCTGTGTGCTGGCAGGGGATTACTTAAAGAGGATGTACCACCAGTTACGTCCTCTTTAACCTGACACAGGGTTAGAACGGCGCCATCACGGGGAAGCCGATGCCGCAGTCTGTTTTTCGATCCGCGGCCCGATTTCCCTGTACTGCGCCGTTCTTTCCACGGTTATCGGCCGGTGCTCAAGCACTGGAGGTCGGCCGGCCCGCCCCCAGTGGGAGGAAATTCCCTCCCCTCTATTACGCAGCTCCTTTGATTCTAACGGAGCGGCGTCATAGAGGGGAGGGAATTCCCTCCCACTGGGGGCGGGCCGATCTACCTCCAGTGCTTGAGCAACGGACGGTAACCGTGGAAAGAACGGCGCCGTACAGGGGAACCAGGCCGTGGATCGAAAAACGTACCGCGGCACCAGCTTCCCTGTGATGGCGCCGTTCTATCCCTGTGTCAGGTTAAAGAGGACCTACCTGGTGGTACATCCTCTTTAAGATTAGTGTGAGAAACTGATTTTAATAAATACCCCCCATAATTTATAGTTTTGCAGAATTTATAAACCTTAACCCCTTAAGGAAAGAGCCCAAGATGGCCTTAAGGACTGCAACAATTTTCTTTTTTTTTTTTTACGTTTTCGTTTTTTCCTCGCTTTCTAAGAGTTATAACTCTTTAATTGTTCCATCTACAGGACCATGTGAGGGCTTGTTTTTTTCAGGAACAGGTGTACTTTGTAATGGCGCCTTTTAATATACCATACAATTAATGACAGAACCCCCAAAATATCATTTATGGGGTGAAATTGGGGGGAAGGAACTCCGCAATTTTTTTGGGGGGGTTTCTATGTTTACGTAATGCACTTTACGGTAAATATGACATTTCATCTTTATTCTATCGGTCAGTCTGAATACAGCAATATGCATGTTTACATAGCTTTTCTAATCTTTTACTTTTATTAACAGTAAAACTTATTTTTTGCAAAAAGGTATATTTAAAATGGCCCTTTTGTAAAAAAATTTTCACCTACGGCCCGTATGGTGAGTCATTTTTTGCGCCGCTCTCTAGTTTTTATTAGTATCACATTTGTGTACAACAGAAGTATTGATCACTTTTTATTATTATTTTTTTAACATATAAAATGTAATAAAAATGTGCAATCCTGGCATTTTTTAACGCTTTTTGTTCACGCCGCTCACCGTGCGGGAATAATATTGTTTTATTTTAATAGATCGAACTATTCCGTATGTTACATGTGCGTGGTGTGTTTTTAAAAACATATATTCTTTTTTTTTGGAGCCTAATGGTGCTCTGGCGGGCTGAGGATGGCCCCCCCCCGAGCTCCAAAGGAGCAAATTTGCATATTTTTGTTATAAATTTTACTAAAAAAAAAAAAGAAAAGGACATACAATGGTCAAAATAGCGGTACTGGTAAGAAGAGTTAAAGGGGTAGTGCGGCGCTAAGAAATTATTCACAGAATAACACACATTACATTATACAACTTTGTAATGTATGTTATGTCTGTGAATCGCCCCCTTCCCTGTGTCCCCCCACCCCCGCACGTGTACCCAGAAGTGTGGTGCATTATACATACCTGTCACGTGCCGACCCCGATCTTCTGTGCCACGACGTGCCGATCGTCCCGAGTGTCGGCCGCCCTCTGCCGCGTCATCAGATGCTCAGCCGCGATAGGCTGAGCATAACTCAGGGGTCGGCACATGACGGGTATGTATAATGCACCACACTTCCGGGTACACGTGCAGGGGTGGGGGGACACGCGGAAGGGGGCGATTCACAGACATAACATACATTACAAAGTTGTATAACTTTGTAATGTGTGTTATTCTGTGAATAATTTCTTAGCGCTGCACTACCCCTTTAAGGGGCTACTGGGAACTATCAGCAATTTAAGGCTAAAAAGTTTGAGAACATATTAAGGAATTGATAAGGAATGGGCACTTCACCCCTCACAGTTCAGTTATGAATTAAGCCTCCAGAGCACAGTTTTAAGGATGCATTCACACCACGACTGTGCCTTCCAAGGCATGGATATATCAAAATCTGGCATGACCTAGCATTGACCAACAAAACACAGTTATCACTGAACTCAAGGAGAACAGTGAAAAAAATTCCAATGAAGTACTCAATCAAGAGTCTCCACTGATGCCCCCAAAAAATTTAAATATGCAAAACAGGAGTCCGTGGAGACTCAAACACGGGATAGGCAGATATCTCTAGCCTGTTGCCACGGGGTGCCTCCATGATGGGGAGAGCACCACACCACCCTGATAAATAGCCCATTAAGTCCCACTCGGTTGCGAGTATTGGAACATAAATAGCCTAAATGACCTAGCATTGACCCCATTTACCTCTATGGCCCAAACATAGTCAGGTAGTGACTATGTTAGGGTTATTTCTTGCATGAATGTTAATTTTGCTATGGATCTTAGAAAGTGAGGAAGAATTAAAACAAGTGGAAAAAAGCAAAACAAAAAAACAAAGCTAAAAAACAACAAAATTGAATAAAAAAAAAATTTCAACTTTCTAATTTCACTGTATGGTTAGAGATGAGCGATTTCTGATTCGGCAGGTTCGCTCATCTCTATGTATGGTACGCCTTTAGAACTAAAATTTATTTGTCTAGCAAAAAAACAAAACAAACGAAAACAAAAACAAAACAAAAAATTCTCTCATAGACATGATGACAGTAAACTGCCTCTTAAGAGTAAGAATGGGGAAAAAAAATCTCTAAATTACTTTAGCAGAAAGAGGTGTTAGTCATAATCTACTATCCCTTTAAGGAAGGAACTATTTATAATATTTATTTGGCTATTATAAATGAAGTATTTTTTTCTGTGGTTAATAGCTGGCTACTTATCCATGCAAGTTATTAATTCAGAAACTATTATATACAAACACCACATGTTAATAACAGTTACCATAGACACAGATTTACATATAAGAAACCCAGAGACATATGTAGCCCCCATCTGTACATGATCTTATTTTTACACTCATCATACAAAAGAGAGATTAAACAGTTCCCTTCCACTTACAACACATGTTGGATAAAACAAAAATTAAACGTCATGTCTTACTTTTTTAGGGCTTTGTTTTTACATTTGCTTTGATATATTTTATATAATATGCTCTATCCACAAATATAAGAAAAACTAATTGGGAAAAAAAGCAGGCGCATTGCCAGGAAATATGTACAATTTCTTCTCCGTATCCAACCCCATTGGCTATTTTTACCCTTTCCTAAAATTGAGCACATACTGTAGGACACCTGCAAAAAGGAAGGGAGCTGCTAGAGGAAAATTCTGCTTCTCAATTACTTTTTATACTAGTTCTGGATTTTTAGCTATTTTAAAAATTCGGTCACTTTGTTACTTCTTTACTTTGCTGGCAGCTCTACCAATCAGCGTCCATACACAGCAATCAGTGCCGGAAGACCTGTGCTGTCTGCTGTTTATCCATGGCACGGATTACTGTTGCTGGGCTCCTGTTCAATTCAATAGGAGGTGATCTGCAGTGACCCACACCACCACTACACATTAGACATCACAGAATCTTGCCGGTGCTGATCAGACACTAAGTACGCTGGTCCCGCCCCCTTTTCCCCGGCAGGCTTCACTAAGAGGCGCCTCTTAGTGAATCTGACCGGCAGGGCGCCCGAACCTTCCAGCGGGTGTAGATTTGGATCATGATTGACGTAAATCATGATAAATGAGGCGCAGGAGGAGGCCACGCCTCCTCCCTGCCTTGTCACGCCCCCCCAAGTTTCCGCAGCCCGCCCATTAAGCAATCGGGACATACGGCAGGTGTACGCCAGGGAGAAGGAGCGAATCTGCACCTTTTCCCGGCGGACGCTTAGGGCGGACGTTTCATAAATGTCCCCCTAATAGCCTATCCTGTGGATTGGATGTCATTATAATAATCCTGGACAACCACTTTAACATAGTTTAAAGTAAACTAAATAACATAAATTATAGTAAATTCAGGGGCGTAAGTCGAAAGGGCTGGGCTCCATAGCAAAATTTTTATTCCCCCCCCCCATTATAATCCACTCCTGATAGTACATTATTTAACTATTGTATAAATTATTATGTGAAATGAAAATAACTGGCATGGGCCCAGGGGCATAACCAGAAATAGCTGGGCCCCAAAGCAAACTTTTAATTGCCACCTCCATCCCCCCACCTGTTCCCCGACTCACCATCAAGTGTAGTCATAACTTTATAACTGCGAGTGCTCATCAGGAGTGCTGTAGTTAAAGGGACATTTGCAGAACCAGGATAGCTAGCTTGGACACCTGATGATGCAAATTGTGATGGCTCAGGGGGGCCCAGTGTATTGCAGGAGCGGGCCACAGGGCCCCCTGATGAGGTGGGCCCCATAGCAGCCGCTATGGCTACTACTTTGTAGTTATGCCTCTACAAGAGCCCCCTAACCTTAAACCTTCCAAATGTAGAAACCTGCTGTAGGCTGGTTGTAATTTCAATGCAGAGCTCAAAATCTGCAACAAATCATCAACAAATCTGCCACATCTAAATATATACCTTTGCCTTTACGCTTTTATTTTTTCCTCCTTGTGTTCAAAAGGCCATAACGCTTGCATTTTTTTCACCTACAGACCCAGGGGAAAAAAAATTCTTTTAAACCAACTGGTGTCAGAAAGTTAAATAGATTTGTAGTTTACTTCTATTTAAAAATCTCAAGTCTTCCCATACTTATCATCTGCTGTATGTCCTGCAGGAAGTGTTGTTTATTTACATTCAGACACAGTGCTCTCTGCTGACATCTCTGGCCCAGTCAGGAACTGTCCAGAGCAGCAGCAAATCCCCATAGAAACCTCTCCTGCTCTGGACAGTTCCTGACTCGGCCAGAGATGTCAGCAGAGAGCACTGTGTCTGAATGTAAATAAATAACACTTCCTGCAGGACATACAGCAGATGATAAGTATGGGAATACTTCAGATTGATTTTTAGATAGAAGTAAGTTACAAATCTAAATAATATTCTGACACCAGTTGAAAGAATTTTTTTTTTTCCGCTGGACAACCCCTTTAATTTCCATAAAATGTGCTGCAAAACTAAAAAAAAAAAAAAAAAATTGGCGCTGTGAAATTGGGGGAAATTTTTTATTTTTTTTATTTCAGGAGGTTTCATATTTACGTTGTTTGCTCTATGGTAAAATTTACATGTTATCTATGTAATTTACAACTATAAGCAACTTGTATAACTTTTATTTTATTGGATAAAGATTATGCAAATTAGCTCTCCCACAAAACAAAAAGAACGGGCTCTCCACTTCCCCCCCCTCCCCCCATGGAGGTTACACATCTTTGAGACACAGTTGACCATTAGAGAGCGTTACATGATGGGGAATGTAATGCCAATCAAGAATCTCTGCTAGTAGGGAGAGACACCTATTTATGTATAGACAGCTGGACGTTCTTTGATGGTTTTGGCCGTCTGCAATTTCATCTACAGCTAACTCCTCCATGTTTGATAAATCTCCCCCATACTGTGTGTTTTTTTATATAATTTTTTGTAATGTGTACTTACTGTTTAAAGTATCTCGGCACCTATGCACAGTTGCTAAGGTAATTAGTGTTTTTTTTCTCAACCAACCCAATTGCTGTTTTTTTTAACATGACAATTGCTTTTATAACTGTAAATATCTGTGAAAGTTTTTTTTTTTTACTGCAGTGTGCTCTCAAGAGGAGTTTTATAAGATTCATCTAGTTTTAGTTGCATTTAACTTGTTCTATTACGGCACATAATGTCCTATAAATTAGGTTGGATTATATTTAGATCCATTCTAGTCGGGCGCTGAGGACTAGGCAGGGGCAGAGGGGGAACATGATAAACTCTCATAACTCACCTGTCCCCATACCTCTTCCGGGCCAGGCTCCGGGATCTCTGGAGCTAAAACGTCACAACCAGGTTAGTGATTGGGAACGGACACCGCTCCAGTCACCAAATGGCTGAGCGTGCTGTCCATCAGCTAGGTCGGCATTTTCCCCCAAGTCGTGGTGTCATCAGTTCTTAGGTGAGAAATGCCTTCCAGCAGGGGTCCCGGGGCCTGCCACGTTTTGCGGGCACATGGAGAGGTAAGTATTTGTTTCTTATTATGGCCCTTGCCGGCTGCCAGGTTTTTAAAACAGCCGGACTTCTCGTTTAAGTGACTATAGAGGGCACATACAAGAACATGTGTGAAAAGATGATAAAAAGGTAAAATTGACAAAATATATTATCATTTCAATTATGACATATAAGTAGAGCTAACTGTATATTTCTAAAATAAAAGAATGTGCTAATATACAGTGGAATCTTAAATAGCTGTGTGTTTCCTTCCACCCGAGGGTATCCCCAGATCAATGATTAAATAAAACATGAATCTGCGACACACACAGCTGAATTCAAGGGATTGTCCACTCTCTGGTGGTTGCTTTTTCTAAACACGTGAATGATTAAACAAGACAATATATTGCCATACAATTATGATAAATTCCTGATGATCCATCCCCCTCATCGATGGCCTGTCCATACAGCCCTGATCTGATCCCATCCATGGCATGGCATATATGGAGGGGCATGTATCCATATTCTCTCAGTACCTTTCACTGAGCCAGCGCTCATCTCTAGAGGAGACTGAGTGACGTTTTATGTTCACATATGCGTCATGTCGTAGATGGTTTCGCATCAGAATGTCAGCAGTTGCTCAGCCTAGGTGGCACAAATTAAAGGTAATCCTGTGCAAACTGCATGACATGTTTTTTGGAAGGTACCTGATCGCCTGAGTGGTTTTCCCAATCACCATCAAGTTTTCCGTTGGTAATTTGAACTTTGTAAGACAATAACAGACCCAAGGGCCTGGTATTTCTACATTAAAAACAGAGTTTGTTCTGGAGGCGATGACACGTCAGGCCTTGGCATCAACTGCCCTGAGCTGCATAGGTTCCTCTCCAGATGTAATGGAAGGAGGGATAGAGTTTTTAGTAGAAAAAGAGGAAGAGACAGTAGAGTTAGAGGGTTACCAATCCCTGCTAACAGGAGATGTCCCTGATGATTGGAGAACAGCCAATGTTATACCAATCCATAAGAAGGTGAGTAGAAGAAGACGAGCCCAGTAACTACAGGCCAGTGAGCTTAACATCTGTAGTAGTGAAAATGATGGAAATTCTTCTAAAAAAGAAGATAATGGATCACCTAAGAATCAACAATTTGATGGATCCAAACCAGCATGGCTTTACTGAGGGCCGATCATGTCAGACTAATCTCATTGATTTCTTTGATTATGCCACAAAAGTGCTGGATGAAGGTGGTGCTGTGGATATTTGGACTTCAGCAAAGCGTTTGACACAGTTCCCCATAAAGAGCTGATAGAGAAGTTGGAGAAAATTGGACTTGTGGTTGGCTGAAGGAGAGATATCAGAGGGTTGTTGTTAATGGTGAATATTCCGAGCAGAGACTGGTTACAAGTGGTGTGCCACAAGAGTCTGTTCTGGGTCCTATTCTTTTTGATATGTTTGTAAGTGACATAGGAGAAGGGTTGGTAGGTAAAGTTTGTCTGTTTGCTGACAACACAAAAGTGTGCAATAGGGTTGATATTCCTGGAGGTGTCAGTATTGTGGAAAATTATTTAGCTTTGCTAGATAAGTGGTCCAAACAGTGCAAATTAAAGTTCAACGTTTCCAAATGTAAAATAATGCACTTGGGGAGGAGGAATCCTCTGTCCGAGTATCACATCGGCAGTACTGTGTTGGAAAAGACTTCAGAAGAGGATTTAGGGGTAGTGATTTCTGACAGCCTTAAAGGACAGCTTATTTAACACACATTACAAAGTTATATAACTTTTTAATGTGGTTAAATACCCGGTCTGGCCCCCTTCCCCCACTTTCCGACCCCCGACCCCCCCCCCCCCCGGAAGTTAAAGAATGCATACAATACCTATTACGATCATCACGGTCCTCTTCTCCCGGGCGGCCAGCAGCCTTTTCATTGGCTGGAGCCCATCACATGGCTTCCAGCTTGCTCAGCCCTAATTGGCTGAGGTTGCTTATAGTAAAAAGCCCCCTCCCCTAATAAAAGTCTGACCCCCTTTTCCCAGGTTTTAAATAAAAGTAAACAAATAAATAAATAAATAAACATGTTTGGTATCGCCGCATGCGTAATCGCCCGAACTATTAATTAATCACATTCCTGATCTCGCACGGTAAACGGCGTCAGCGCAAAAAAATCCCAAAGTGCAAAATTGTGCATTTTTGATCGCATCAAATCCAGAAAAAATGTAATAAAAAGCGATCAAAAAGTCGTATATGCGCAATCAAGGTACCGATAGAAAGAACACATCATGGCGCAAAAAATGACACCTGATACAGCCCCATAGACCCAAGAATAAAAGCGCTATAAGCCTGGGAATGGAGCGATTTTATGGAACGTATATTTGTTAACAATGGTTTGAATTTTTTACAGGCCATCAGATACAATATAAGTTATACATGTTATATATTGTTTTAATTGTAACGACTTGAGGAACATGCATAACAAGTCAGTTTTACCCCAGGGCGAATGGCGTAAAAACACATTCCCCCCAAATAAAAGAAATGCGTTTTTTTTTTTCAATTTCACCACACTTTGAAGGAGGAAAAACCGAAAACGCAAAAACGAAATAATGAGTCACCAGTGCAACCAGGTGGTGGGGAAAGAAAATCGTATGCTGGGGTGTGTAACTAGAGGTATAACCAGTAGAAAGAGGGAGATTGTGATTCCGCTGTATAGAGCTCTGGTGAGGCCACATCTGGAATACTGTGTCCAGTTCTGGAGACCTCATCTAAAAAAAGACATTGATAAAATAGAACAGGTCCAAAGACGGGCTACAAAAATGGTGCAGGGTGTGAGGCATAAACCATATCAGGAAAGACTTAAAGGAGAAGTCCGACCAAAATTATTTTTTTATATGTTATTACTTATGGAAAGTTATACAATTTTCTAATGTACATTAATTATGGGAAATGCTCATATACTGCTATTTCCCTTAATTTAGTGTATCAGGAAGTGTTAGAATTCTCTCAGATCCAGTGACGTCACGACGAATGGTGTAATTCCCATGGAGTGTCCAGCAGGGGGCGCTCTCTATATAAAAGTCAATGAGTACCATTGACTTCTATATATAGTGCGCTCCTGCTGGACACTCCATAGGAATTACAGTGTATGTGAATGTAATGTTATGTACTGTACTTTTGTGACTTCATGAATACATTTATGGAATACTTTGGGGAGCAAGTGTCCTTGCTCCCCAAAGTATCCCATAAATGTATTCAATGAATACATTTGCTGGGCACCGAGCAGGGAGGGAGAGAGGTGCCATTTACCTCCCCCCTCCATCCCTGCTCGGTGCTGGGCACATATACAAAGTACTACTCCCCCATTATTTGCAGATAATGGGGGAGTAGTACCTGTGCTATCCCTATCACTATCCGGCCGGCCACTCACTCCCACCCACCTGCGCTGCTCCTCACTATCTGGCCGGCTGTGCCGCTCCTCACTATCCGCTTACTCCCGCACGCACGCCCCGTTTCTCACCGCTCCTCACACTATCTGGCCGGCCGCCACTCTCTGCTCCTGCATGACGGCCGTGTCAGCCCACCCCCACCCCAGCCGCTTCCTGGTGTCCCCGGCCGGGGTGGGGGCGGGCTGACACGGCCGTCATGCAGGAGCAGAGAGCGGTGAGGAACAGGGCATGTGGGCGGGAGTCAGCGGATAGTGAGGAGCGGCGCGGCCAGATAGTGAGGAGCGGCGCGAGCGGGTGGGAGTGAGCGGCCGGCCGGATAGTGAGGAGCGGCACGGGTGGGAGTCAGAGGCAGCCCCTGTGTGAGCGGTGGCGGCGGTGGCGATGTGATAGAGATAGCACATGTACTACTCCCCCATTATCTGCAGATAATGGGGGAGTAGTACTTTGTATATGTGCCCAGCACTGAGCAGGGAGGGAGGGGGGAGGTAGATAGCACTTCTCTCCCTCCCTGCTCGGTGCCCTGCAAATGTATTCATTGAATACATTTATGGGATACTTTGGGGAGCATAGACACTTGCTCCCCAAAGTATTCCATAAATGTATTAATGAAGTCACAAAAGTACAGTACATAACATTATATTCACATACACTGCAATTCCTATGGAGTGTCCAGCAGGGGCGCACTATACTGTATATAGAAGTCAATGGCACTCATTGACTTCTATATAGAGAGCGCCCCCTGCTGGACAATTCATAGGAATTACACCATTCGTCGTGACGTCACTGGATCTGAGAGAACTCTAACACTTCCTGATAAATTAAGGGAAATAGCAGTATATGAGCATTTCCCATAATTAATGTACATTAGAAAATTGTATAACTTTCCATAAGTAATAACATATAAAAAAATATATATCCTTATTAAGATATCCTTAACACTTGCTTAAACTATGCCTTCAAAGCAGGCTCACACCAACTTCTCACCACACTATTCTTATGGAATTCCATGCAGTAATCCTTGACAGGGTGCTTACCCTGCCGGACTGTAAGAAGATGACATGGAATCTTGCTGAGAGTAGATGCACCCAATGAATGAAAAAAAGCCCTGTCCACATAACTCCACTTCTTAGCCCTGGGGGGACGACTCTCTCAAGGTCTCAAATTTTTCCCGAACCCCTGAAAACCTATCTGGGAGCAACATTGTAGGTCATGGGGAACTAATCACAACCAGTCGTGAAGCAGTGGCCACGAGATTCTCTACAACCTCTGCCTGGTTCTCTGTCAATAAGTTCACTTGATTGACCAACTCAGCCATCAAACTTGCCACCCCTCAATACCGTTACTGTAACTAAGTCCTGAATACTCACCATAATACACAGAGGGGAGCAAAAATAATTTAGGTTGGCTATTCTGACACAACTTTAGTTAGGGTTCAGTCTAAGAAGGGGCAGGGATGGACAGTTTGCCCTAATCTGGTCCCACCAGCTTATTTGCCTCAACAGTCCTAGATGACTGCAGACAACCAGGCAAAAAGTCCTTACTTGCAATAAGGTGATGACCCGGAACAAAGACAAGACACATAGGAGGAGAAGTCAGGTAATGATGCTGGAAAGAGATATGAAGACGCTTAGCACACTTGAAACAAGTCTAATAGCAAGCGTGGATAACAGGGTAATGACTCACATTGTAGGAGGTCAGGGACTCGGTCCAAAAAGTGATTGGACAGCTCCCCTTGTTCTCCACTAGTACACTTGTGTCATACACAACTGACTGACCAGTCAACATCATTCAGATGCAGCACACACATAACACCTCTCTGTGCCCCCCCCCCCATTGTTGGTGCCCCTTCTGTACCCCCCCCCGCCCCGCCCACACACACACACACATCAATAATGAAGGCTTCGCAACCTCATTTGAACCCCCCCCCCCCCCCATTTCTTCATCATAGTTTTCAACTGTATCTGAGTCTTAAGGATCAAAATTCAGTGTCGCTAGAGGCATGTTGCCAAGTACAGGGGCCAACCCTCTTTCCATGGGCCCGTAGCGAAATATGCAGCAGACCTCCCAGGACAGTAGGACAATGCCTAAAATCTTAGAGTGCCCTACTGGATATGGGACATTTGGGAGGTCTATGCTTGCTATATATTTCTTTTGACCTTATTGTTTTTTGGGAAAATACATTTTTTGGGGAAAATAAATGTAATCTCACCAGCCCCAATCTCCCCCAGATGCAGGATTTAGCTGTGTGCCTGAGCACTAAAAACCATTGCTGGATGCTATGTTATAGTTATCCTATGCTGAAACATAGTCGCTATGGTGCAGTACAATAATAATTCAGAAATCACAAAATATATTCTATTGTTTTTTCACCTATCACTAACATGGGAAGCACTAACTGTTTACTTACCTAATTTCAGATAATTAAAGGCTTTCCATCAAATGCTAAATTATATTCATAGTGAAAAATCTAATAAATTCCCATTGTGTACCTTAAAATATGTGTCTTAAAATATGGATATGCTAATATACTGTAGAGTCTTTAGCGGTGCTGCCAAATAGCGGTGCCATTCAAATGTTTCCTTCCACCCCAGGGTCTCCCCAGATCAATGAACGAACAAGACGTGGATCTTCCAAATGAAAAGCTCAATTAATCTAACAAGTGACAGCTGCTCTGTAATACAGGAATATAGCGGTAACTTCGAAATTGGCAAGAATGAATTTAACATTTTAGAAAAAAAAAATTAAAATTATATATATATATATATATATATATATATAATTTACTGATTATTCTGTGGTTGAGTTAATTAACTTTTTTAGTAATGTAACCAGAAGTCATAATTATTAATAATAACAACCAGTAACAAAAAGAAGCAGGCCGTGCTTATATGATATATCCCCATTAGAATTAAAGGGGTTGGCCACTTTATAGTAAAATTGTACAGTATTAGCAAGTGTACTCACAACCAATACTGACAGGAGCTCTCTGTGTACCTCATAGAGCTAATATCAGACTCCCTTCCTCCAGACTGTGCTGTCCTGCTCTATGGTGAGTCTGTTCATAAGGTGGCCAACATGGAGAAGCATGTGACCATGCCCCGCCCTCTGTGTCCTCCATCGAAATATACAGGCTCAGAGGTGGACACTGGAGGCAGGGCATTATCACCTGCTCTTCCATGTCGGACATCTTATGGACAGACTCACCACAGAGCAGGACAGCACAGTCTGGAGGAGGGGAGTCTGATTTTAGTTCTATGAGGTAAGCAGGGAGCTATGGTCAGTAAGTGCAGTGAGTACACTTATAATACTAATACTGAACATTGAACAATTTTACTATAAAGTGGCCAACCCCTTTAATGACAGCTTTGGAGGCTGCATTGTGTGTAAGGGTCCTTTTACACAGCCTGATATGGGTCAATGCAAAGATGCACATGAGCTCCAATCAGCGAGAGGCACAATCAGTCATACTACTGGGCTTCATGAATGATCCCTGCATCATTCATGCGGCCATTTAAATAGGAGGGACAGATATAAAAGCAAGCAGTAGGAGTCTAGCACTACCTAAGTGGAAAGATACATATATTAAAAGCCCCTCCAAGCCTTTAAATACTAGCCTGATACTGCCCAATACTGGGAACACCATTTTTGATACTCAAGGCCTTCCAGTGTGAAGCTCTTCCCAGTACCACTGTAGTGGTCGGTACTGGGATAGTAAGGAAGCCATTTTGAGAGACAAAATTAGAGTTCGCATCAGGGCCAAACAGCCCTAGGCATAGACAGTGTGGTATTGCAGTATATTATACAGCACTGTTTCCTAGCCTACACTTCCCCAGCTGTTGCAGAACTACACCTTCCATCATTCCTAGACGGCTAAAGACATGATGGCAGGTGTAATTTTGCCATAGTTAGAGAGTCTCTAACAATATGGTTACATGACCAGGTACAATGCATCATTGACGCATGCACCGTTCATGTTACGGTCAAGTCATTGGCTGTGATCATAGAGTTACCAATGAATGTGTCACATGTTGATCCAAATGGCGTCTTGGCACATGATTGCACCTGGTTATATGACCATAATGTTAATTCTCCAGCTATTGCAAAACTACACGTTCCAAAG
Source organism: Dendropsophus ebraccatus (assembly GCF_027789765.1). Classification (NCBI taxonomy): domain Eukaryota; kingdom Metazoa; phylum Chordata; class Amphibia; order Anura; family Hylidae; genus Dendropsophus; species Dendropsophus ebraccatus. The sequence continues at coordinate 14,709,779 of NC_091459.1, read as the reverse complement.
ATGCCTTCAACTGATTAATCTCAAAGTATTGCCGCACTGTGCCCAAAAACGTTCTGCTTCTGCTCAAGAAACCGTATGGAAGTCAGCACTTGGCAGCATTTGATATTGGCAGAAGGTCAATCTAGAAAGTGCACTCTAGAAAAGTGGAGCGAAAATAATAGTTCCCTGTTCTCCCCCATATGTGTAAAAATGATAGATAAATAAAACTGTCATAAAAAAATGCAGAAAATGATTTTAATGGCATAAAAGTTGGCCTGATTATCCAACATAAGGAACTTAAAAAAATGGCCTTGTCATTGAAGGGATTATCCAGTGCTACAAAAACATGGCCCCTTTCTTCCAGAGACGGCAGAGACTTGTCTCCAGTTTAGGTGTGGTTTGCAATTAAGTTCCATTTATTTCAATGGAACTGAGCAGCAAAACCCCGCCCAAGCTGGAGACAAGAGTGGGGCTGTCTCTGGAAGAAAGTGGCCATTTTTGTAGCGCTGGATAACCCCTTTAATCCCTTCATGCATTTTCACGTACATGTATGTCCGGGGGTTGGTGTATGTTAGCACAACCCCACATTTAAGTACGCAAATGATGTCATTGTGACATCATTGAGTGGTGACAGGTCCCGGCAACCAACCAGTAACCTATTACTCACCTCAGCTGGGGGTCGTTGTGATTGGTCCCTTGTTACAGACAGACAGTGAGAAAGACCAGGGGAGCTGGCTTCTGATAGATCTCCCTGCTCTGCTCCCCTCCGTTGTTTGTGAAAGGAGTTTAGAGCCGGAAGAGAACAGCAGCTCCAGTACAGTAAGCACAATCACAGAAGTTAACCCCTTTTTAGACTTATAGTCTCCCCTGTCCCATTGCTGTGTCTAATGGTTGCCCCTGACAGCTGTTGATGTACCAAATAGTCGTCCTTGCCCCCTGTTGCTGTACCCAGTTGTCATCCCCTTACCCTGTTGCTATATCTAATAGTGTCCCCTGTTGCTGTACCTAATAATCTACCCTGTCCCCTGTTGCTGTACCTGATAGTCGTCCTTGTCCTTTGTTGCTGTACTCAATTGTCATCCTTGTACCCTGTTGTTGTATCTAATAGTGTCCCCTGTTGCTGTGCCTGATAGTCTACCCCATCCAATGGTGAAGCTACCGCTGTAGCTGCTGCATCAGGGGGCTTGGTAACCCTATCCTGTAATGGTCCAGACCCCTGAGCTGATATCCTTTGCATTACCCACAGCCTTCCAGGTGCTGTTTAAAAATGTCAGTAGTGGTTAGTCAGTATGTGGTGATATTAGAGTCATCATGTGGTGGTAGTATTTGTCCCTTGTAAACTGGTAATGTTGGTATTATTGGTTGTAGTATGCTGTATTTGATTGGTAACAGTATGGTGGTAATGTTAGTGATCATGGTGTGGTGGTAATAGTTGCCCCTGGTATTATTGGTGTTATTGGTATCCAGATATATATGTTATTCATAACCATGTAACATACGTTTAGGACTACACTTGACAATTTAGTCGGGGGGGGGGGGGGGGGGAGATTCCGGGGCCCAATCTATTCTAGTTACGCCCCTGACACTGTCCCCTGCTGCTGTACCTGATAGTCGCCCCTTGTCCTTTGTTGCTGTATTCAATTGTCATCCTTGTACCCTGTTGCTGTATCTAATAGTGTCCCCTGCTGCTGTACCTGATAGTTTCCCCTATCTCCCGTTACTGTACCTGGAAGCAATACACATTTTGTAGTTCCTCTAGTTTCTATTTCCTGTCAGGGGGAAAGCATGCAAAAGCACACTAAAGCTGTTTCTGTTAGTGATAACACTATATTAGACGGGTATACGACTAGGGGTGAAAGGGCTAACCAGATAACCCCTTTAAGACCCCAAAACAAATGTGGTAGGTAAGGGGTTAAAATAATCCATAATTTTTTAAAGCTTGATAAACTTTTTTTTTCTATTTCTGTACTAGGTGTTACCATGGCAGCTCATCACACATTTTCTTATGCAAATTATTCCTTCTATTTTGTACAGTACATAATATTCCAACAAAATGGTAAATTCCAGGACACTCAGACGCTTCTCCAGCAAATCAATGTGGCCTTTGTTTTAGAAATTGACTCAAACTAGAACCTAATTAAAATAATATGATTCATTTTGAATTAGCCAAGTGTGTTGACTGTGCCTGTAGGCTATTAAAGAGCAGAGCAATGTGGCGTCCCCACTAATGAAGGGTTGCTAAATATCCTAATAACTATAAGATATAGTCAGGAGGCACATTGGACATCTAGATTAATTTTGTAATACACAATTGTTTTGAATAAGAATTGAAAAAAAAATTGCATAACAACAGTATATTGAACAAAGCCTCAGATTGGATATAGTTTATAAGGTGGAAAGATACAAAGTAAAAAACAGGAGGTGTCACAAAATTACTGTAAATTCATTTTGCAATCTTCGCGAATTTTCGATCAAACTCGTTAAAGATTCCCGAATCGAATCTTAACTAATTTCATTAAAACAGCCCAAACTACAGTGGCTACACTACTGGGACTATTACAGGAGGGAGAATTTGTTAACGCATGTTGTTGTAAAAGTGTCTGAGAATCACAATATAAAAAAATGTCAGTCATCCAATTTCCGCCATTCCTCTCCTCTCTATCCCTATATCACTCTGTTAGTCTCTCCCTGCTCTGCTCTCCTCCACACACAGCCGACTGGCCACCTCCGTTACCAAACCTCCTTATAGAGGGGGAGGTGCTGACATCACAGAGGGGCCTGCAGCTGATTGGACGGGCACTAAGAATTATGGTCCATAGTGTGCACTGACAGGATTTTCTGCGGCCGATCCGGGTAAGAGTCTTCTTATAAGAGTTAGGTTATATGGTGATTATCATATGGTAAAAAGAGGTTTCTACACCATAGAGCACTGTTTGATTTCCATCTTTCAGTACCATGGCTCAGAAGGAAACCTGCTTGCACCCTGCAGTATAGTCGTGGAGGCACAGGCGGGGTGTACAGGGATACCCTCTTTTTATATAATCACGTACATACCTCTCTCAGCTTTAATGGCAACATCATAAAAGTTATATGCCAGGGTTCATTGCATTATCACTGTATTATGTCAGTCTGTAGGAAGGACCGACTTAAAGGGGTTATCCAGCGAAAATCTTTTTCTTTTAAATCAACTGGTTTCAAAAAGTTCTATAGATTTATAAATTACAGTGGTACCTTGGTTTAAGAGTAACTTGGATTAAGAGCGTTTTGCAAGAAGAGCTCACAGTTTTTCAAAATTGTGACTTGGTTTAAGAGCATTGCTTTGGTGTAAGAGCTCCCTGTACTGGGTGGGAGCGGGAGTGGGGGAGGGGCATGGTCTGCACATCAGGGTCTACCGCCCTGTACTCTGACCTAGGAAGTCTCCCTCACCTTCCAAATCATAGCAGATCCACTTCAGACTGGGGCTTGCATCAGGGGACAGGACTGTGGAGGTAATCTCTTCATAGCTGTAACCCCTCTCTCCCCGGACAGAGAGTGCTGCATGTATGTGCCCACATCTGTCCTGTTCATTAATTCATGCTCCCTGCAGTCTCTGTCAGCCCTTGTGCTTCCCATCCTCTCCATTCCTGCTATAATGTGCCTGCACTCACTCTATATACGCACTGCTGTATATAGAAGTTTCTGTCACTGTCCTCCTGCACGGCTCTGTGATTCTCACTTCCTGATTGGTCCATGCTGAACACACACCCCTTCCCCATTGATGTCATGTGACCACACATACCTCTGACAAACTGCTGCTGTTTTTAGAGGTTTATCCACATACTATACATTATACTCCACATGCCGATGCTATACTGTACAGTAACTTTTTAATATGAAATATTCAGCTGTTTCAGAATGTTTGTTTCATTTGTTTTACATGTTATTCAGAATAAAAAAAATCATTATTTTAGGGGTGTGGAACTAATTGTCTTATTTCAATAAACTCTTATGTGAAAATCTGAGTGGATTTGGATTACAAGCGCGGTCCCGGAATGAATTATGCTCGTAATCTAAGGCACCACTGTACTTCTGTTTAAAAATCTCAAGTCTTCCCATACTTATCAGCTGCTGCATGTGCTGCAGGGAATGTTGTTTCCTTTTCAGTCTGACACAGTGCTCTCTGCTGCCACCTCTGTCCATGTCAGGAACTGTCTAGAGCAGTAGCAAATTCCCATAGAAAACCTCTCCTGCTCTGGACAGTTCCTGTTTTGGACAGAGAAGTCAGCAGAGAGCACTGTATCAGACTGGAAAGAAAGCAACATTTCCTGCAGGACATACAGCCCCTGGTAAAAAGTATGGACTCACCAGTCTTGGATGAGCACTCATTCAGACATTTCATGCTGTAAAACAAACTCAGATCAAAACCATGATACAATATTAAGGTCATTCCAAAGTGCAACTTGTTGGCTTTCAGGAACACTCAAAGAAATGAAGAGAGAACATTGTGGAAGTTAGTGAATGACACTTTTATTGACCAAGCACAGGGAAATAAATATGGAATCACTCAATTCTGAGAAAAAAAAGTGTGGAATCATGAAAAACACATAAACAAAAGACCATTCAAAATACATCACTAGTATTTAGTTGCACCACCTTTGGCTTTTAGAACAGCTTTCCGTCTTTGAGGCATGGACTTGATGAGTGACAGACAGTATTCTGCATCAATTTGGTGCCCACTCTCTTTGATAGCAGTTGCCAGATCAGCTTCGCAGGTTGGAGCCTTCTTGTGGACCATTTTTTTCAATCTCCACCACAGGTTTTCAATTGGGTTGAGATCTGGACTATCTGCAGGCCATGACATCGACTGAATGTGTCTTTCTTCAAGGAATGCCTTCACTGTTTTTGCCCTATGGCACGATGCATTGTCATCTTGGAAAATTATTTCATCATCTCCAAACATCTGTTTAATTGAAGGGATGAGAAAACTGTCCAAAATGTTAATGTAAACTTGTGCATTGATGGAAGAATTAACCACAGTCCTCTCCCCAGTGCCTTTGCCTGACATGCAGCCCCATATCATCAAGGACTGTGGGAATTTGATTGTTTTCTTCAGGCAGGCCTCTTCATAAATCTCACTGGAACGGCACCAAACAAGAGTTCCAGCATCATCACCTTGTCCAATGCAGATTCTTGGCTCATCACTGAAGACAACTTTCATCCAGTCATCCACAGTCCGTGATTGCCTCTCCTTAGCCCATTGGAGTCTTCTTTTTTTATGTTTAGGTGTCAATGCTGGTTTTCGTTTAGCTTTCCTGTATAGAAATCCCATCTCCTTTAGGCGATTTCTTACGGTTCGGTCACATACATTGACTCCAGCTTCCTCCTATTTGTGCTTCATCTGTTTAGTTGTACTTTTTTGGTTTTCAAGACAAATGGCCTTAAGTTGTTTGTCTTGACGCTTTGATGTCTTTCTTGGTCTACCAGTACGCTTGGCTTTAACAACCATTCCATGCTGTTTGTATTTGGTCCATATCTTGGATACAGCCCACATCTTTAGCAACCATGCGTGAAGGGTTACCTTCTTCAAGAAGTTTCACAATCCTCTCTTTTGTTTCAAGGGACATTTCTTTTGTTGGAGCCATGGTTCTCGCCACTCCACTTCGTCCAGCAGCCCCCCAAGGTGTCATGACTGCAGGTGTTTTTAACTGGCACATCTAATCTGGGGCAGGTGTCCAATTAGGGAAAGGACATAGACTGGGTGTGTCCTTTTTTCTACCTCCAATTTGAGTGACTCCACACTTTTTTCCTCAGAATTGAGTGATTCCATATTTATTTCCCTGTGCTTGGTCAATAAAAGTATCATTCACTAACTTCCACAATGTTTTCTCTTCATTTCTTTGAGTGTTCCTGAAAGCCAACAAGTTGCACTTTGGAATGACCTTAAAGGGGTTGTCCAGCGAAAAAAAAATTTCTTTCAAATCAACTGGTTTCAGAAAGTTAAATAGATTTGTAATTTAATTCTTTTGCCATACATCGGCCTCCGTATCCACTAGAGTGACGTCACCCAAACGTGGACTCCTTTGAACTTACTCTATTGTGCCGGGTGTTTTTGGTAGCAGCAGAGCCGCCGGCCGGGGCTCGCTCCCAACCCCGACAGCAAGGATTCTCCCTTATTACACCTTGCAAGATAAACTTTACAGGATAACCAACGCAGAGAGAGCTTATTGCCAAACACAGGTAGGACATTGCCACTAAGCATATGAAATTACTTTAGTATCACTACGTGTGATAACGGTATACCGCTATTGGAGATTGTTACAAAGTCACACACCTAGCATTCACCTGATTGTGATTGTTTATTCATTCACAGCTAACTTTTTTCACTGGTTCTTCCGGTATAAGATATATATATTTTACCATCGCTTTACAATTACTGCTATACAACTGAATATCCCTGTACCGACCATAGCGCTATAGTTCATTAATAAATATTATATTTGCCACATATTGATGTAGAGGATTCGGAACCCTCTGGATCTATAGAGCGGCATAGTGGTTCGGTATCTGCAGTGCAGCGCCGCACAGTGTGAACTAGCACGGAACACACGTTTATTATTAGATTTGTAATTTACTTCTATTTAAAAATCTCAAGTCTTTCCATACTTATTAGCTACTATATATCCTGCATGAAGTGTTGTTTGTTTACATTCAGAAACATTGCTCTCTACTGACATCTCTGGCGGAGTCAGGAACTGTCCAGAGCAGCAGCAAGTCCCCATAGAAAACCTCTCCTGCTCAGGACAGTTCCTGACTCCGCCAGAGATGTCAGCAGAGAGCACTGTTTCTGAATGTAAACAAACAACACTTCCTGCGGGATATATAGTAGTTTATAAGTATGGGAAGACTTGAGATTTTTAAATCGAAGTAAATTACAAATCTATTTAACTTTCTGATACCAGTTGATTTGAAAGAAAACATTTTTTCGCTGGACAACCCCTTTAATATTGTATCATGTTTTTGATCTGAGTTTGTTTTACAGCATGAAATGTCTGAATGAGTGCTCATCCAAGACTGGTGATTCCATACTTTTTACCAGGGGTTGTACAACAGCTGATGAGTACTGGAAGACTGGTTAAATAGAAGTAAATTACAAATCTATATAACTTTCTGAAACCAGTTGATTGTAAAGTAAAATATTTTCACCCTCGGTAATGATTCCCGCTGTCTGCCCGCTCCGTGGAGCGGGCGGATCCAGCTTGAGGACCGCCTGGAAAACTGGGATACAGCCATAGCCATAGGCTGTATCCCAGTTTTCCAGGCGTTCCTCCCGCTGTATCCGCCCGCTCCACAGTGCGGGCAGACAGCGGGAATCTGCTGCTGAGCGTTCGGGTTCATACGGCAGGATCAGACCATCCCTAGTTATGACATGTAAGTCAAGCTGCACAAGTCTCTACTGTGAATTTTAATTTTTCTGGTGATGAAATTTTTTTTTCCTGCTAACCTCCTGTAGAGCTAGTCTACAAACCTGGTAGTTAAAAATTCATGCAGAAAATTGAAGGATCTTGAAAAGCAAACTTTACCTTTGCAGAGATTTGCCACGTAACATTTAAAATGTTGTCATATGCAGCTTAGCAACAGACTGCAAACTGCCTCCTTTTTTTTATAATACCAGTAGATGCTGTCAGAGCGGCAGATTGCGATCTGTTACTGAGGAGCACTGACAGAATTTTAAATGTCATGCGGGAAATGTCAACTATAAGAAAGTTTTCCTTTAAGTCTAGAAACAAACTTGTTGCAACACTATAGCAACAGAAGTGATATTTGTGGTTACCCTGGATACAGTGATGGAAGCCTAATATAGAGACCTATACAGAGATTAGATTTTGGTACTATCACTGTTAACGGGGAGATAGTTTTATGTTTATTTATTAATAGTGATGAGCGAATACTGTTCGATCGAATAGATATTCGATCGAACAGTGAGATATTCCAATATTCAATATCCGTACGAATATCCCGCGAATATTCGATAAATATTTGATAAGCGTTCAAATCCCCCAGCTTCCGGTTTTACCCTCCAAATGGTCAAATAGATGTTTTTCACTAATCGAATACTTGTTCCCAAAGACTTCAATGGGATCGAATATTTGATCGAATATTCGAATATTCGCGGGATATTCGTACAAATATATAAAATGTTCGAATATCTCACTATTCGCTCATCACTATTTATTAACTAGAAAATGTTCCTGGCGCTGCCCGGGTATAAAGTGTCAGTGTGTTAATTAGATTTGTTCCAAGGTCGCCCAGGGGACCAATCTATGCCCCTTTTTTTGCTTGTTTAAAGGGAAATTGCCAGGAGCCCTATATACCCCATATGCCCAACAGTTCTGCACTGTTTATGTAAATTGTAGCTTATGCACATTAGAAATAAAAAGGGATGGTCCGAACCTGCCGAAGTTCGGGTTCGTATGAACCCGAACGCTCGGCAGCAGATTCCCGCTGTCTGCCCGCTCCGTGGAGCGGGCGGATACAGCGGGAGTAACGCCTGGAAAACTGGGATACAGCCTATGGCTATGGCTGTATCCCAGTTTTCCAGGCGGTCCTCCCACTGGATCCGCCCGCTCCACGGAGCGGGCAGACAGCGGGAATCATTACCGAGGGTTCGGGTTCGTACGAACCCGAACCGAACTCGGTTCGGTCCATCTCTAGTCATAACCCTTTCCCTCTCAGTGATATACAATTACCAACCCGAACCCGAACTCGGAACCGAACCAAACTCGGTTCGGACCATCCCTAGAAATAAACTAAAAACGTTTACGATCCTAAATAACTAATAGCCAAACTGAGATGTCATGTGATCAGACTGTATACAGAGCCTGGTAATATACAACATTGGCAGTGTTATACAGAGCCTGGTTGTATACAATATTAGAAGTGTTATATACAGCCCGGTTATATACAACATTGGCAGTGTTATATACAGAGCCCGGTTATATACAACATTGGTAGTGTTTAGGGATGGTCCGAACCTGCGGAGGTTCGGGTTCGTATGAACCCGAATGCTCGGCAGCAGATTCACGTTAGTTAGTGAAGGTGCTGTATACCTGTAGTGTATAGTTAGTGAAGTTCATAGTTTGAGGGTCTTGTATACCTGTAGTTTATAGTTTGGGGGTCCTGTATACCTGTAGTGCAGAGTTTTGGGGTCCTGTATAACTGTAGTGTATAGTTGGGGGGTCCTGTATACCTATAGTCTATAGTTTGGGGGTACTGTATACCTGTAGTCTATAGTTTGGGGGTACTGTATACCTGTAGTGTATATTTTGGGGGTCCCGTATACCTGTAGTGTATAGTTGGTGAAGGTGCTGTATACCTGTAGTGTATAGTTGGTGGAGGTGCTGTATACCTGTAGTGTATAGTTGGGGGGTCCTGTATACCTGCACTGTATAGTTTGGGGGTCCTGTATACCTGTAATGTATAGTTGGTGGAGGTGCTATATACCTGTATTGTATAGTTGGTGGAGGTGCTGTATACCTGTAGTTTAGAGTTGGGGGTCCTGTATACCTGTAGTGTAGGGTTGGTGGAGGTTCTGTATACCTGTAGTGTATTGTTTGGGGGTCCTGTATACCTGTAGTGAATAGCTGGCGGGGGGTTCTGTATGCCTGTAGTGTATAGTTTGGGGGGGCCTCCTGTATACCTGTACTGTATAGTTGGGGTGGGGGTCTACCAAGTATTTCTGTGGATGTTGTGAGGCAGCTGGCTCTAATATCCAATCAGATGCCAGCTCCCTTTGAAAATTAAAGTAGTAATCCTATTGGTTCCTAAGGCTTCCAACTGCCATCACTGCTGGAGAGCTGCAGCACTAATTATGCATTGGGTGTCTTCAATTTAAAGGAGAATTACTCTGGGGAGGGCCAAAAAACATTACAGGTAGGTAGTGGGGGAAAATAAAAAAAAGACAATAAGCTTACCCATCCCAGTACCCATGCTGCGCCGCATCATGGAGCTCCCAGACACTGCTGGCTGTCATCTTCTCCCAGGATACGTCATGACCCGGGTTCGACCCCACAGACCGGTGTCCCACTCCAATAACTGACTGGCCGAGCGGGGCATCCGTCAGCTGGGTCGTGACATAGCGGGAAAGGAGCTTAGAAGACAGCTGGCAGGGCCCAGGAGCGGTATGCAGCTGTTCACGGCATTGGGACAGGTGACTATAACATCTTTTTTATGTTCCCCCTGCTCCCAGCCCGAAATCATTTTTTTGCCCCAACCCCACCGGAATTTAATAGCACTTCCTGGTGGAGGTTTTCATAATGTAGCCAGGCAGCTGAGGCTTTGTATGAACACAGTCATTTATTGGAAAAATTTAAATTCAAATTCCTAACTGTCCAACAGACTTATAAAACGGCCACAAGCTCCACCCAATCTGTCCTACTGTGCGCGAATGTCATCTACATACATTGATACATATGTCTTACATATCACAGCCTTGTCAGGCCAGTGTTGGAGGAACAAATTAAAAATTGTGTTAGTTTCCAAGTGCAATCACAGGCTCAATAATTTACCTCTGCAATTTATTCTAATTATTCAATCTAATTATTTTGAAGTCCTTGGACATTATTAAATGAATTACGTCCAATCTCATGGTTACTGTACAGTAGATGGAGGCAGTATCAAAAAATCTCTTTTCCCTATGCTTGTAAAGATTTCCTATTTTCCTGATACTTGGACAGTGCTGGATCAGTTTAAAGGGGTACTCTGGTGATTATTATTTTTTTTTCAAATCAACTCGTTTCACGGAGTTATGCAGATTTGGAATTTACTTTTATTTAAAAAATCTCGAAACTTCCAGTATTTATCAGCTGCTGTATGTGGTGTATTCTTTTCTGTCTGACACAGTGCTCTCTGCTGCCACCTCTGTCCATGTCCGAAACTGTCTAGAGCAGGAGAGGTTTTTTGTTTTTTTTTTAATGGGGATTTGCTGCTGCTCTTGACAGTTCCTGACATGGATGGAGATGGTAGCAGAGAGCACTGTGTGAGACTGAAAAGAATACACCACTTTCTGCAGGACAAACAGCAGCTGATAAGTATGGGAAGACTTGAGATTTTTAAATAGAAGTAAATTACTAATCTATAGAACTTTCTGATGGTGCGTTTACACAGGCAAATTTATCTGACAGATTTTGAAAGCCAAAACCAGGAATGGATTTGAAAAAAGGAGAAATCTCAGTCTTTCCTTTATGACCCGTTCCCTGTTTATGGTCTTTTCCTGGCTTTGGCTTCAAAAATCTGTCAGATAAATCTGCCTGTGTAAACGCACCATGAAATCAGTTGATTAAAAAAAAAAAAAAAAAAAAGATTTTTGCCAGAGAACCCCTTTTAAGTCTATGGATCAGTATACTATGTTGTATAACTGTTGCTTAAGTTTTCAAATCAAATTTATAACAGGGTGGACACAAAATATCAGCAAGAGTGACCTTATAAAAAATACTGATGGTAGAGTAGAACCAAGATGATAGTGTTATATGACCACTATAGCTATTATATATTATGGCCCAGGGATGGAGAACCTTTGGCTCTCCAGCTGTTGCAAAACTACAACTCCCATCATGCCTGGACAGCCAAAGCTTTAGCTTTAGCTTTGCTGAGTTGTAGTTTGGAGAACCAAGGTTCCTTATGTCTGTATTATTGGCATCCATAATATTACAATCATAAAATAATAAAAAAAAATATTAGAATCAAAATATAAAAAAAAATATAAAAAAAAATATTACAATCATAAATACTAAAAACAAAAGCAGGTTCATTGTTTTGTTCTCTAAGTAAATCACTTGATTTTGTTCATTGTCTGAAACTGCTCAAACTTTGTAAAGCCCCTTAGTCATGATGTCCTGGAGTAGGGGAGGCTTTGTGAACTACTGTAAATCGATTGTACAGTTCTTTGCTCTGAGCCAAAACCTCTGCCTGATGAACTCAATGCACATGTACTTGCCGAGGAAATCATATGGGGGAATGCGTAATCTGCTATATGGTCAGTGATTCCATTCTGCTATGGGGATTGGTCTGGGTAATAGAGAACAGGCAGCAGACTGAACGGAATACACTGCGAGTATGTAAGTTAACCCACTGCTGGCCAGAGCATACATTACCTGCTCCACGCTCCGGCTTGTTTCGAGGGTTCCCGGCGTCTGCATGTCCCACTCAGCAAATCAGTGCACTGCCCAGCCGCAGCCACTGATTGGCTGAATGGGACGTCCAGCCGGGTAACCCCGAAGCAAGCTGGAGCACGGGGCAGGTAATGTATGCTCTGGCCGGCAGTGGGTTAACTTACATACTCGCAGCTGGATGACAAACCCCTGCGAGTATGTATTCTCATAGAAAAATCTGCAGCTGATTTCACTGTGAATTCGCAGCGTGAAATCAGCTGCGGATCCGGTGTGTGTAAAGCTACTGTATATTATAAAAGTTCAATCTCGGCACTCACCATAATGCTTCATAATTTTTTTTTTTTGTAGAAAAAAACCCATCACAAAATACATTGGCAACAGGACGTTTGGGCGTTAGACAGTTGAGGAAGGCTTGACGCCGAAACGTCCTGTTGGCGTTGTATTTTGTGATGGACTTTTTTTCTACAATAAAAATTATAAGGCATTATGGTGAGTGCCGAGATTGAACTATTATAATATCGTTTTGATCCGTTTTTGAATAATGGAAGTCAAAGAAAAAAAAAGATGCATGCATTGCAAAAACATAGTGTGAACCCAGCCTAAGCCGTGTATCCATCCAGTGATCAACAATGACGTTACTCTGTGATGACCATTGTAGATGAGAGGGAAATGATTCCTAATGAGGTCTGACTGAAACCTGGAACTTGAAATCATTGAAATATATGTTGCAAATCAGAAAACAAAGCAGCAGGCGCTGCGTCCCAGCATGTGCTATTATACTCTTTACCTCTAGGTGGAGCTACCTCTCTATCTCATCTGCAGACCAAACGTAGCTTTGGTCATAAATCAGTGAATAACAATTAAAATTCCATATTTCATGTTCATTTCACGTTCATTTATAACCTATTATAAGATTAATTTGACATTTTTTATTATATTACTTATATATATGGCAACTGAAATAAATACTGGCTTTTTCAGCTTTTTTGTCTCATTATTCATGTAAGATGCTAATAAATATTGATAAGGCGGGGCTTCCATGGATTGGACTTGTTATTCTACCACATCCCACACATGCCTACTTGGATTGATTTTAAATATAGAAGTAAATTAAGAATCTATATAACTTTCTGAAACCAGCTGATTTGAAAGAAAAAGTTTTTTCTCCAGTACTTATCAGCTGCATTATTATCCTGCATGAAGTGGTGTATTCTCCTCAGTCTGACACAGTGCTCTCTGCTGCCACCTCTGTCCACGTCAGGAACTGTCAAGAGCAGCAGCAAATTCCCATAAAAAACCTCTCCTGCTCTACAGACTGGAAAGAATACCACTTCCAGCAGGGCATACAGCAGCTGATAAGTACTGAAAGACTTGAACATTTTTAATAGAAGTAAATTAAAAATCTCTGGCACTTTCTGGCATCAGTTAATTTGATAGAATTTTTTATTTATAGTGAACTACCCCTTTAATCAATAGAAGTAAATAGAAGTAAATGTAATTCGCAGCATGAAATCCACAGCAAATTTAGCATGTGTGAACGTACCCTAAAGGTGCTCTTATAGCTCAGCCAGGTGTTATGCTGTTGTGAGGCCAGTGCCGGTTGGGCACACAGTTATGGTGGCACACCTGTTTTTGTTTTAGATAGACTGGCTATACCCTTTCCCCTGTGGTTTGGGGGGCCCTTGGGTGCTTATCACGGTTGTCCGTAGTGGAGTTATGACCCACCCGGACTATTGGTACCACCGCCACCCACAGAAAGGGGAGATGACCCAAGGAAGATGCAATGACTGTGTAGGTGCTTAGATAATAACCACTGAGTCCAGTTAAAGTAAATAAACTCTTCTTTACTGCAGGAAGGCTTAATACAGTGATAAACAGCAGGATCTTGACTTGATAATATAGTTTAATCTTGGGTGACACGACCTGTGCTGAGGGCTGAAGAAGAGGAACTGTTGTGCTGAGAGGTAGAAAAAGGTTCAGAGAAGTAGAGAGGAGGATGTCGAGAGAGTCCCAACTCAATGTAGAACTGTACTCTGCCGGAACTTTAGAAGGAGAATAAGTAGAATACTTGAGTAGAGAGAATACTTGTGCCCGTGTTTTGACTCTTTGGCCTTTGCACCACCTATTGTCCACCAGTGTCGGGCGGCCCGTCCTAGAGGGTGACACAAGCCCCAGACCTTGTTACCTGGGATGAACAGAGTGGTCAGAGTTCTCTGATGACACCTGCGCTGCGAGATAGAGTACGTAGGCTTCTATAAACTTTGCTCTATCCGGATCAGTTCCTCTTCCTTCAGGATACTTTTAGACTGGTTCTTGGTGTGGGTTGGGGTGATCCCTAACTCTCTAAGTGTGCGTTCAGCAATGCATAGTGTGTAAAAGCACTGCTTTGAAGAAACCAGTGCTAAGGTGTCTCATGTGCGTCCGTCCTCTACAGAGACCAAAGTAAGACTCCACAGGGGACCTGGCATATGCCAGGGCCCTACTTGGCTACCACAGGGACCGTTCTGGCTTGCGTCCTTCCTCTACCAAAGCTAGAGTAAGACTCACTAAGGTGGGGCTAAACTTCCTCCCCCCATGTGACTTCCTTCTACAGCATCCGTAATGTGTGCTGTGAGTGGGTAAGAAAAGAGTGCAAGAGAAGGATAGAGATATGCAAAAAAGAGAGTGCCCATTGGTGGACAGATCCTAAAAACAATAACCCTTTAGTTACCTACAGCTGTGCAGTACTTAGCTACACAATACACCTACTAGCGACATCTAGTGGCAAAACTTAGGTACTACTTCATTACCACTTTTACATTGAAGTACAGATTTTTGCGAGGGGTGTGAAGACAACAAACAATTGTGGTGGGACACCACATATACACCATTACCAACAACAGTCTGATATCTATCCTTCAGCCAACCATAAATCCACTAAGCTATCCAGGGGTTAAAGGGGTACTCATATGTTTTGATATGTTGCTGGGGTTGCAGAAAAAAATAAAAAAAAACCTATTCACATCTCCTGCCGCTACTCATCTTGGCAGTGACACCCTGGTCAGCCAATCCATGAATGTACAGTGACAGCGCTGCAGGCAGTAATTGGCTGAGCGAGCTGTCAGTGCCACGACCAGTGACAGCCCATGAACTACACTGTTTCCGTAACTCCCGACCTTCTCTGACAGGGGGGCCCCTGATGTGAAGATAGTTGTGGGTCCCATTTCTTCCCCACATCAAGGGGATATATCCTGTGGATATGCCATAAGTGGCCAAGATGAATATACCTCTTTAACATGGAATCTGTGTTGAGTTCTAAAGGGGTACTCCAGTGAAAATCTTCTTTCTATCTCTCAAATCTATCTCTTAAATCAACTGGTATCAGAAAGTAATATAGATTTGTAATATACTTCTAGTTGAAAGTTTTCCCATACTTATCAGCTGCTGTATGTCCTGCGGGAAATGGTGTTTTCTTTCCAGTCTTACACAGTGCTCTCTGCTGCCACCTCTGTCCATGTCAGGAACTGTCCAGAGCAGCAGTAAATCCCCCTAGAAAACCTCTCCTGCTCTAGACAGTTCCTGACATGGACAGAGGTGGCAGCAGAGAGCACTGTGTCAGACTTAAAAGAAAACACCACTTCCTGCAGGACATACAGCAGATGATAAGTATGGGACATAGAAGTAAATTACAAATTTGTATAACTTTCTGAAACGAGTTGATTTTCGCCGGAGTACCCCTTTAATTACTTCAACCTAGATGTACGTAAATTTCAATGACCTCCACTGTCATGAATGTGTCTAAATATAATGCTTATTTGTGTTGCTCCAGAACGAACGCCATTTTTCCCTTAGTATTCTTTAATTGTTGACAATAAATTAGCTTCTACAATAAATAATCGCCTTTATTTTTAGCTGTCACAAGTCAAACAAGACAAAAGGAGCGCCATAAAAGACTGTACAGTTCGTAAAGCCGGTCAGTAAACCTGACATAATGATGCTGCCCACAAACAATAAAAGCCGTGTAAACATTAGAAAGCCTTTGTGTTCAGAGGGGACTTATAATAATGTTGTACTCTGTGAAGCTGTGAGCTCTTATAAGTGAGGAACAATTACTATAACGTGTCTGTTTAGATAGTGTTATATCACGTGACGGATTCAAATCCAGTGGGTTTTTCTCTGGCAATATAGGGACCATTCCATAAGAGAGAAAAGACTTAAAAGGATACTCCTTAATACTTCAAGACCAGCGAAAATCTTTTTCTTTCAAATCAACTGGTGTCAGAAAGTTATATAGATTTGTAATTTACTTCTATTTAAAAATCTCAAGTCTTCCCATACTTATCAGCTGCTGTATGTCCTGCAGGAAATGTTGTTTTATTTTCAGTCTGACACAGTGCTCTCTGCTGACATCTCTGGCCGAGACAGGAACTGTCCAGAGCAGGAGAGGTTTTCTATGGAGATTTATAGAAAACCGAGACAAATTTCCTGTCTCGGCCAGAGATGTCAGCAGAGAGCACTGTGTCTGAATGAAAATAAACCATTTCCTGCAGGACATACAGCAGCTGATAAGTATGGGAAGACTTGAGATTTTTAAATAGAAGTAAATAACAAATCTATAGTTGATTTGAAAGAAAAAGATTTTCACTGGACAACCCCTTTAATGCAATGTTCCTCCCCGCCTTCTAAGAGCCATAGCGCTTTTATTTTTCCACCTACAGAGCTGGTCGGGGTGTCATTTTTCGCGCCATGATCTCTAGTTTTTACTAGCATCATATTGGTGTGACAGAAAATTTTTGATTACTTTTTTATAAAAAATTTTCTGATATATCATTTTAAAAAGTCAGCAATCCTGGTGTTTTTCTTTTCTTTTCAGCATTCACCGGGCAGGAACAATAATGTTACATTTTAATGGATCAAACAATTCCACTCGCTACAATATATTTGTTTATTTATTTTACTTATTTTTATAATAGGCAAGGGGGTATATTAAACTTTTATTGGAGGAGGGTTATAAGGTTTTTTTTTAATACTTTAATACTTTTAAAAACTTTTTTTTTTTTACACTTTTTTTTTTAAACACTTATATTTCACATGCAAAACAAGAGTCCGTGGAGCCTCAGTTACGAGTCTCAAAACACAGGATAGCCAGATATCTCTAGCCTGTTGCCACGGGGTGCCTCCATGATGGGGAGAGCACCACACCACCCTGATAAATAACCCCTTAAGTCCCACTCAGTTGCGAGTATTGGAACATAGACAGGGAAACGACAGGGTGCAATACTCGCAACTGAGTGGGACTTAAGGGGTTATTTATCAGGGTGGTGTGGTGCTCTCCCCATCATGGAGGCACCCCGTTGGCAACAGGCTAGAGATATCTGGCTATCCCGTGTTTTGAGACTCGTAACTGAGGCTCCACGGACTCTTGTTTTGCATATTTAAATTTTTGGGGGCATCAGTGGAGACTCTTGATTGAGTACTTCATTGGAATCTTTTTCGCTCTTCTCCTTGAGTTCAGTGATTACTGTGTTTTGTTGGTTGATTTGTCATTGCCCCAACTAGCCAGAATCCTACCCCACACTGACGAGGGGCAAATACCCCGAAACGGCTGTCTGTGGGTGGAGGCCTGCCTTTGCAAGCCCTTGTCATGATCGCAATACTCGTACCTTGAGTTAGACATTGACAAAAGGGGCCACCCTGTTGTTTCCCTGTCTATGTTCCAATACTCGCAACTGAGTGGGACTTAAGGGGTTATTTATCAGGGTGGTGTGGTGCTCTCCCCATCATGGAGGCACCCCGTTGGCAACAGGCTAGAGATATCTGGCTATCCCGTGTTTTGAGACTCGTAACTGAGGCTCCACGGACTCCTGTTTTGCATATTTAAATTTTTGGGGGCATCAGTGGAGACTCTTGATTGAGTACTTCATTGGAATCTTTTTCGCTGTTCTCCTTGAGTTCAGTGATTACTGTGTTTTGTTACTTATATTTCACAGTAAAACATGCAATCACTAGATTGTATGTACTGATCTATGCTATGTCATAGCATAGCTTAGATCAGTGTTATCGGCGATCTATGCATAGAGCCTGTCTGTACTATTACAAATCATCTGGTTTAGAAAGTTATATAGATTTGTAATTTACTTCCATTTAAAAATCTCCAGTCTTTCCATACTTATCAGCTGCTGTATGTTCTGCATGATGTGGTGTATTCTTTTCAGTCTGGCACAGTGCTCTCTGCTGCCACCTCTGTCCATGTCGGGAACTGTAGCAAAGGAGCAGCAGCAAATTCCCATAGAAAACCAGAGGTGGCAGCAGAGAGCACTGTGTCAGACTGAAAAGAATACACCACTTCCTGCAGGACATACAGCAGCTCATAAGTATGGGAAGACTGGAGATTTTTAAACAGAAGTAAATTACAAATCTCTATAACTTTCTGAAACTAGTTGATCTGACGGAAAGAAAATTAGATTTTCGTCAGAGTACCCCTTTAAGTGTCTCCTCGTAATTGCATAGGCAATAATTGCAGTCAATCCCTCCCTTGTTCAGTCTTTATCCCTGATTCATAAGAAGTCCGAAGATGCTGAACATTTTATTATTATGCTGATACATGATATATTGATAGTAGTAACTGAGCACCATTTGGGGAATGATCTGATCCGGTGGTCCTACCAATTAGTATGGTTTATGATAGCAGTATGCTGTGCGGAGGGGGGAGCAGGGAAGCCTTCACACTATGCTTCACAATAACAGTGACAGTCCCTCTGCTCTTCCTGCTCACATAATATAATGACAAGACTTCAAAGGTAAAAGAAACCATAGGCGACCATAACAGCTCTGCAAGGAAGTGCATTACCTTTCAAATGTGTCAACATCGGGGCTGTGATGCATGTAACTAGGTATGAGTAGGTACCCCCCGCCCCTCCACCCCAACCACAACACTCACTTCAATCCTCCTGAATTGCATGGTGGAGTGTCATAGGAAACAGAGTCCAGTGCTATTAAGCTCTAAACGTGGTAATAAGAGCCTATGAGGTACCCGTGGTGACGAGGGAATTTAGGTGGGGGACTCCCTGCCGGGTCAGCCGGTACAGTGGTGTGATGGCTGAGTGGGTTTAGGGTCACTTGGGCACTTGGGGTAGTCAGGAGTAGTGTAGGACCCACCCTGGAAAGTTTCTCACAGCGTCTCTCCGCGCTGAAGAATGAACATGTTCCTTCTTCAGTACGGGGAGAGCAACAGCGCGCGCCTCCCATAGACTCCCATTATGAGAGGGAGGCTAACGGCATTCCGCGGTGGACAATTCCGCTAGTTTTGCTACGTATAAGGAAGAAGGTGCTTTGCAGTAGAAAGAGGAGAGGAGAGGGGTTTGCCAGAGGGGCCTTGTCCAAGGTAGAACAGTAGAGGTGTGTAGAAGAAGAGAATAGAGAATACTCATACTCACAGATAACTTCTAGTCTGACCACCTTATGCCCCCTAGTTGCGAGCTACCCATCTTAGGTGGGTAATACAAGCCCTATGCCTTGTTATGCAGGCTAAGCAGATTCCCAAGACTTCCCAGTTGTCCTGCGCTGTGCAGTGGAATACATAGACATTCTGTACCTTTGTTCCACTGGGGTCAGTTCCTACGACTTCTGAGGTAACTACCCTGCACTTTGTAGAGAGGTTCCTGGCATGGACAAGGTATTTTCAGTTTGACTTCTCTCCCCCTGTAAAGGTTAAGCACTGCATAGTGGTTCTATCGCTCATCAGAGGAAACTGACATGTTTAGTTGTCCTTACTACAGGGGCTCATCTGACCCTGCCTGTGATTGGTGGGGCTGTGTGTACAGAGAAAAAAGGAAAGAGAAGATAGGCTAGAGAAACGAGGGAAAACCCTTGGAGAGCTTCAGTCGTGCATAGAACAAGACACATACAAACACAGTAGTGACACCTAGTGGGAAAAACACTAACTACAGTGGATACCCCAACCCACTTGTGAGAACCAAAGGGAGTTACCTTACTCAGTTGCAATAAAGACTTAGGGGCCCGTACCGGGTCACTACACTTATGTGGTTGCACATGTGCGTCTAGAAATTCTGTTATTAGTTCATGTCTGATGGAGCAGACTGAGGAATTTATCTTCAGCAACAAATTTAACCTATCTATCTATCTCCTATCTATCTATCTATCTATCTATCTATCTATCTATCTCCTATCTATCTATCTATCTATCTATCTATCTATCTATCTATCTCCTATCTATCTATCTATCTATCCATCCATCTCCTATCTATCTATCTCCTATCTATCTATCTATCTATCTATCTATTATCTATCTATCTATCTATCTATCTATCTATCTCCTATCTATCTATCTATCTATCTATCTATCTATCTATCTATCTATCTATCTAATATCTATCTATCTCCTATCTATTTATCTATTTATCTCCTATCTATCCATCTATCTCCTATCTATCTATCTATCTGCTATCTATCTATCTATGAATCTATCTATCTTCTATCTATCTCCTATCTATCTATCTATCTATCTATTATCTATCCATCTATCCCCTATCTATCTATCTATCTATCTATCTATCTATCTATCTATCTATCTCCTATCTTTCTTCTATCTATCTATTATCTATCTATCTATCTATCTATCTATCTATCTATCTATTATCTATCCATCTATCTCCTATCTATCTATCTATCTATCTATCTATCTATCTATCTGCTATCTATCTATGAATCTATCTATCTTCTATCTATCTCCTATCTATCTATCTATCTATCTATCTATCTATCTATCTATCTATCTATTATCTATCCATCTATCTCCTATCTATCTATCTATCTATCTATCTATCGATCGATCTATCTATCTATCTCCTATCTATCTATCTATCTATCTATCTATCTATCTCCTATCTATCTATCTATCTATCTATCTATCTCCTATCTATCTTCTATCTATCTATCTATCTATCCATCTATCTACAATCTATCTCCTATCTATCTATCTATCTATCTATCTATCTATCTATCTCCTATCTATCTATCTATCTATCTATCATCTATCTGTCTATCTATCTATCTAAAATAGGAAATCGGAGCAGCACTTCAGACTTCAAAGAGAATAACAGGTGCCAGCGGATCCTGGTCGGGACCAAAGACCTGTGTATATAATGGAGGAAAATCCACAGCACTCCTTGGTAAGTTTCAAAAAAGGTGCGGTTTATTCAAAGGACTTGTGCAGCATACAAAAGCGTTTGTATGCTGCACAAGTCCTTTGAATAAACCGCACCTTTTTTGAAACTTACCAAGGAGTGCTGTGGATTTTCCTCCATTATCAATCTATCTATCTATCTATCTATCTATCTATCTATCTATCTATCTATCTATCTATCTATCTATCTCCTATCTATTATCTATCTATCTATCTATCTATCTCCTATCTATCTATCTATCTATCTATCTATCTATCTCCTATCTATCTATCTATCTATCTATCTAGCTATCTATTTATCTATGTATCTATCTATAGGCAATTTTCAAAGTCTGTAACTGATCCTGAAGGTATGAATCCAATTAAAAGTTACCAATATCTTTGCAGGGTGTTCCATACAATCAAACACACTATCTAAAGGTAAGTTACATTTAATATTCAGATTATTTGTGAAAATAATGTAACCATGAACATACATACAATGGGAATCATAAACAATGTAAGAATAGTATAACGTGTTTGGTTTACTATAAATACCTGAAATATTTTGCTATAAATATCTCACCCAGAATGTGTTCAGTTTCCTGCTCCCCCTGATGTATGGTATTTCTTAGCAGATTATGGCTGTACATCTCATTGCAATTTGCCTAAATCCCTGTGTAACTATAATGTATGAAGTCAACCCTAAACCTGCCTAAAGACAGCATCTTATAATACAATCTCAGGGAGGCGCTGCTCGCTGTCATCCTCCTGGGGCCGTGTTTATTCAGCAGAGAAAACCGATGCAGTGTAAAAAGCCTTAGGCGGTCGTTACTTCACAATTGCCTCTTACCTAAAACATTGAGCCTGTCATAGACAGCATATAAATAAACCTTCACCGGCAACACTTACCGAGATGGTTACTCCTATTTAGCTTGTTAGAAATTGTTATCTGTCTTTAATGGACAAGGTTTATATGTATGGGCTTATTGTTATATATATATATATATATATATATATATATATATATATATACACACAGTATATATGGGTTTATTGTTATATATTTATGGGTTTATTCAGGACTGTATATATATATATATATATATATATATATATACAGTATATATGGGTTTATTGTTATATATTTATGGGTTTATTCAGGACAGACTGCTGAATTTTAAATAGAGTAATACCTATTCGAAGAAAATTGGGAAGAGATGAGCGAACAGGGGCGAGGTTCAGATTTGTACGAACCCGATCCATCGGCATTTGACTCCCGCTGTCTTCCCGTCCCGTGGGGAAGGTGGAGACAGCCCGAGTCCCACCTGGAAAACAGGAATACAGCCTAAGTCATAATCTGTATTCCTGTTTTCAAGTCGGGACTCAGGCTGTCTCTACCTTCCTCGCGGAACGGGAAGACAGCAGGAGTCAAATGCTGATGGTTCAAATGAACCTGAACCTCTTCCCGGTTTGCTATTCAGCTGACAGTTCTGGAGGTGTTCAGGAACATCAAGAATACAATAGTGGGGAATCCCCTCATAATGAGGGGAATCCCTGCTCTAAACAGGTGTTCTTCACCGAAGAGACCGAGAGGCAGATGTGAGCGGCTGTTTGAACTTGCCATGCCACCCTTGCTTCTCCCTGATGTGGGTAACAGTTCTTCCAGCCTGCCCCAGCTACCAGCACCATC
Organism: Dendropsophus ebraccatus; assembly: GCF_027789765.1. NCBI lineage: Eukaryota > Metazoa > Chordata > Amphibia > Anura > Hylidae > Dendropsophus > Dendropsophus ebraccatus. The sequence goes on along the minus strand of NC_091459.1, from coordinate 14,686,798 downwards.
TCCACTGGAGCTGGAGCATGGGCGCCGGCAGCCTGCAGAAGGATCCAGGGAGATGGGTCAGGCTAGAGGAGCTGTTCCTCGCGACGGGGAGAAGCAAGGGTGGCGTGGCAAGTTAAAATAGGTGCACGCTCCTGCCTTTCTCTTCCTCTGCTGCAGGGAATACACTGTAAAAGAACAGGGGTCCCCCTCATAATAAGAGGAATCCCCGCTCCTTTACCATAAGTAGTGGTACAAGATGCACCGCTACTTACTAATAGTCTTTGCACTCTGTGGGCTGGGCGCTCCGCATTTCTATCCATGTAAGGCCCCTTCACACGGCCATTTTCTGGTCTGCACACTGTCCACAAATGCAGATCTTGCAGACACTGGATCCATGGTGGTACAGTCTGTAGATACAATATGGCAGCGTGTAGAGGCCTTACACAATTTACGGTGGATTGGCTCATTGGTGGAGGAATTTTCTGATCTAATGTTACTGTAACAACCTTGCTGTAATCGAACCAGAAGCTCATCTACTCTCAATACACCCCAACCATTTATTCTGTTTAGTAGCCGTGCACTGAAGGAGCTACATTATAAAATGTGAAAAATTATTATGCTAATATAGTATGTGCTATGTTAACTTTTGCAGCAGTTACATTTAGCAAGTAGTTTGTAGTCATGCATTTTCAATGTAACCTATATACAGTGTAATATTGTTGTCCTTCTCCCTCTGACTGCAAAGTTAATGTATAATTAAAGGAGTAGTTCACCATTATTATTTTACTTCTTTCAAATCGGCTGGTGCCAAAAAGTACCAGAGATTTGTAATTTACTTCTATTAAAAAAATCTTGAGTCTTCCAGTACTTATCAGCAGCTGTATGTCCTGCAGGAAGTGGTTTATTCTTTCCAGTCTGACACTGTGCTCTCTGCTGCCACCTCTGTCCATGTCCGGAACTGTCCAGAGCAAGTACCAATATAGAGTTGAATTCAGCCTTCAAGCTGTTGTTTTGGATAAGAAAGGGTGTAACTTTTTATATCTAGGGGGCATAGACTATTGTGAAGGTGGCCATTAAGGGGTTATTACTTTGGGTAAAAACATTGTAATCCTTAAAATCGGCCTTGTAACTGCTTCTAGAAGAAGGAGAGGAATGCTGCCTGCATGCCAATGAGAAAAGCACCATGAACCTACATCGTAGTCATAACACGGACACAAGATTAAGACTGTAATATAAACAATATATGGTAAACATCACGTTGTGCCAACCTGACTGCGCAGGACAGGAAGCTAATGACCATTTATGGACTGACCAATCAGAGTGTGACATATATGTGTCTTGTGACTTAAAACCCCACCTGTATTAAAAAGCTTATATGATTCATGTGAAACCAAATAAAGGGTGAGTGCGTACTCCTAAACTCAGCTGAGTGAGGAGGTTATACCGTCTCTTTGCCTTTGCTACGGCCGTGGAAATAATTGACATGTCAATTATTTTCGGCCATTGTGCATCGAGATCAATTTAATTTTCAGTGCAACAACGGACATTGTTTGACTCTCACTACAACGTCCATTGTTTTTGAGTGAAAACAACGGGCTTTGGGGGTGATTTATCAAACATGGTGTAAAGTGAGACTGGCTCAGTTGCCCCTAGCAACCAATCAGATTCCACCTTTCATTCCTCACAGACTCTTTGGAAAATGAAAGGTGGAATCTGATTGGTTGCTAGGGGCAACTGAGCCAGGTTCACTTTACACTATGTTTGAGAAATCTCCCCCTTGGTTGGCAGCTACAACAAACAATTCCCCACAATCAGCCCTCCTATCCTCTCCTCTCCGTCCCTATATCGCTCTGTAAGGGCCCGTTCACACTATGGAATCAGTGCCGAGATTCCGTGCAGAACCCCCCCCCCCCCATGCTGAATCCTGCCTTCTATCAGTTTGAATGAGACAGCTTGCGCACCTCCGCTCTCCACACCTCAAAGAATTGACATGTCTCAGAATCTCTCCGTCGATTCCGTAGTGTGAACGGGCCCTCAGTCTCTCCCTGCTCTGCTCTAACTGCCTGCTGCCATCCTTCTCTCTCCTCCACACACAGCCGACTGGCCGCCTCCATTACTGAACCTCCTTATATAGAGGGGGAGGAGCTGATATCACAGAGGGGCCTGCAGCTGATTGGACGGGCGCTAGGGATTATGGTTTATCCCTGCCTCCCGCCCAGTGATGCTCCAGACAGCATATGCGGCCGCCATGTTGTTTTTGCAAATTTTCTAAACAAATGTAGTGAATCTTGATTCGCCAGGTTTGCTTCGCTCAGCTCTAGACTCGATGATTTAGCTAATGGAGGGTTTTCTCATAAAGAACGTGACAAGTCTAATGCACTAAAGTGGACAAAACCTATTAGTATGCAAATGTTAGACAGGAGGCTCTGAAGCTCTTTCATAGTAGATTTGGAGCCATATCGTATGATCCCTACGAGGACTGTCATTCGGAGCCTCTCACAGACACTCTTCCTCTCTATCTTTATTTAACCACATGACGGGATTGTACAGTAAACAGTCTAATAGTGTTTACTCATTAGAACCCACAAGTCTCATTTTCCTAATGGCTTCTTTCTATTTCGGTTTCATACTTTCATTGCCAAAAGCTAAACTCCTCTTCATTTTTTTCATACACTCCAGCAATCTGCAAATCAATGAAAACCGAAGATTCTATTAGTTAGGGGGATCCTATTATGGTTTTTATTAGAGGCCCAAAGTATCTAAAAAAAGCCCTATACAACAAAGGTCTTCAGACAATTAAAGGGATACAATGATGAAATAAATTAGTCGACGTAATTGTGTTTTCACCCGCGTTCATGGGATCAGCAGAGCATCTCAACGGCCAGACCCCTGCTGGTTACATTACCATCGCACGTCTGACATGAACACAAGTATGTAGTGATAAGATATATATATACACATTAAAGGGGTAGTTCACAAATCAACTGGTGCCAGAAAGTACCAGAGATGTGTAATTTACTTCTATTAAAAAAATCTTCCAGTACTTATTAGTTGCTGTATGTCCTGCAGGAAGTGGTGTATTCTTTCCAGTCTGACACAGTGCTCTCTGCTGCCACCTCTGTCCCTGTCAGGAACTGTGCAGAGCAGCAGCAAATCCTCATAGAAAACCTCTCCCGCTTTCCTAAACTGGAAAGGATACCACTTCCTGCAGGACAAACAGCAGCTCATAGGTACTGGAAGACTTGAGATTTTTTTTTAATAGAAGTAAATTACAAATCTCTGGCACTTTCTGACACCAGTTGACATGAAAGAAAAAAGAATTGGGTGAACTACCCCTTTAAAAAACAACCAAGTTGAATGAATATATTACCTTTTAAATGCTAATATTCTTTATTATTACCTAAAAGATATATCTATCATAATATTCATTACTTTGCCTTCATTTTAAATATATTTGGTATCACCACATCCATAATGACCCTGGCTATTAACCCGTTACATTATTTAACCCGCATGATTAACGCCATAGGGAAAAAAATATGCAAAAACTAACCAAAAGTACCACCTTTTATTAATCCAGCCCCCTAAAAAATGTATCCTAAGGCTATGTTCATACTAAGTATTTTTGTTCAGTATTTTAGTCAGAACACAGAAAGGCTATGTTCACACACTGTTGAAATTGGGTAGATGGCCATTATATAGTGTCAAAAAATTGCTGGTATTTTAAAACAATGGACGTCTTTCTTGACTGTCTTTCTTAGAAAAAGAGAGTTTTGAATAAAAAGAAATTTTATTGCAAATTGGAATTTTATTTTTATTTTTTTTACAGAAAACTACAGAGTGCTAAAGAGGAATAAGTAACACACACAAAAAAATCTCTGAATCCCCAATAGTTAAAAACATTACAGAGTTATTATTACATAATGTAATGACTTGATTTAGATTTGAAAAATGGGCCCTGGGCACTAAGGACAAAACAGGCTGCAGAGGCCTCGCCAGGCAATCCATGTTGATGCCACCTACAAACACATACTACTGTGCAACACCATATACTGCCATGGAGTGCACATAATATCTCCTAACAGTGCTAAACCAGCACAGTGCAGATATACATACTGCTCCACCTGTAGTAAACCAACACCACAGTGCAGAAATAAATACTGCTCCACCTGTAACAAATCATCCCTACATTAAGTGCAGAAATACATACTGCTCCACCTGTAACAAATCATCCCTACATTAAGTGCAGAAATACATACTGCTCCACCTGTAGTAAACCAACACCACAGTGCAGAAATAAATACTGCTCCACCTGTAACAAATCATCCCTACATACAGTGTAGCAATACATATTGTTCCACCTGTGGTAAACCAACACCTCAGTGCAGAAATAAATACTGCTCCACCTGTAACAAATCATCCCTACATACAGTATAGCAATACATATTGCTCCACCTGTGGTAAACCAACACTAATACTGCTCCACATGTAGTAACTAGGCAGTCCATGCTGGAACCTCACCAACAAACACAATCTACTGCACAGTGCCAGATACCACCATCCCCTATCAGTGCTAATTCAGCTTAGTGCTCCACCTGTAGTAAACTATCACCACAGTGCAGCAATAAATAGTACATAGTAACATAGTAACATAGTAAATAAGGTTGAAAGAAGACAAGAGTCCATCAGGTTCAACCTAGGAAAATCCTACTGTGTTGATCCAGGAAGGCGAAAAACCCCTATGGGGCAGAAGACAAACGCCCCACCACAGGGAGAAACTCCCCCCCCCCCTCCCCCGACTGCAATGGCAACCAGAACAATCCCCGGATCAACGTATCACCAGAAATCTAATGCCCATAACTTGTAATATTATATTTTTCAAGAAAAGCATCCAGGCCTCCCTTGAACTTATTTACTGAATCAGCCATGACAACATCATGTGGCAGAGAGTTCCACAGTCTTACCGCTCGTACAGTAAAGAACCCGCGTCGATGCTGATGATGAAATCTTCTTTCCTCTAGACGTAGAGGATGCCCCCTTGTCATTGTTACAGACCTAGGAGTAAAAAGACCACTACAAAAATCTCTGTACTGTCCATTCATATATTTGTACATTGTGATCAGATCGCCCCTAAGACGTCTTTTTTCTAGCGTAAATAACCCCAAGCGTGATAACCTGTCCTGGTACTGTAACCCACCCATTCCCTTAATGACCTTTGTTGCCCTCCTCTGCACCCGCTCTAGGTCAGCTGTGTCCTTCTTATATACCGGTGCCCAAAACTGTACACAGTATTCCAAGTGTGGTCGGACCAGTGATTTATAAAGAGGCAAAACTATGTTCTCATCTTTAGCATCTATACCTCTTTTGATGCATCCCATTATTTTATTAGCCTTGGCAGCTGCTGCCTGGCACTGATCACTAAAGTTGAGTTTACTGTCCACCAATACCCCCAGGTCCTTTTCGGAAGTAGTTTTACCCAGTGTTTTATTATTTAGCACATAACTGTACTTATTATTTCTATGGCCCAAATGCATAACCTTACATTTATCCACATTAAACTTCATTTGCCATTTCTCCGCCCAAGCCTCTAGCTTCTCCAAATCCCTCTGTAATATGATATTATCCTCCTCTGTACTGATTACTTTACCCAGTTTAGTATCATCTGCAAAAATGGAGATTCTGCTCTGTAGCCCCTCTACAAGATCATTAATAAAAATATTAAAAAGAAGTGGACCCAACACTGACCCCTGTGGTACCCCACTAGTAACTAAAACCCAATCTGAATATGTTCCATCAATGACCACCCTCTGTTTTCTATCACACAACCAGTTACTTACCCATTTGCATACGTTTTCCCCGAGTCCCAGCATCCTCATTTTGTAGACCAACCTTTCATGCGGCACAGTATCAAATGCCTTTGAAAAGTCCAGATACACAACATCCACAGCCTCCCCCAGGTCCAGTCTATAACTTACCTCTTCATAGAAGCCGATCAGATTAGTCTGACAGGACCGATCCCTCATAAATCCATGCTGGTGCTGAGTCATAAGATTATTTTCATTAAGATACTCCAGTATAGCATCTCTTACAATCCCCTCAAATACTTTACCTACTATAGATGTTAGACTTACGGGCCTGTAGTTTCCAGGATCACTCCTTGACCCCTTCTTGAATATTGGTACCACATTAGCTATGCGCCAGTCCTGTGGAAGAATCCCTGTCGTAATAGAATCTTTAAATAATAGGAATAACGGTCTGTCTAACACAGTATTTAATTCTTGCAAAACTCTAGGATGGATACCTTCTGGGCCCGGTGACTTATGGATTTTAATATTTTTAAGGCGTTTCCCCACTTCTTGTTGTGTTAGGCAGGTGAGATTTATGGGAGGATTAACATTATCCCTAGTCATATCGTCTGTTATGGGATTCTCCTCTGTGAATACAGTAGAGAAGAATGTATTTAGTAGATTGGCCTTTTCCTCTTCCCCCTCCACCATTACACCCAGATTATTTTTGAGGGGACCAACATTTTCGGTTTTAAGTCTTTTGTTATTTATATAGGTGAAGAACATTTTGGGATTTGTTTTACTTTCTTTGGCTATCCTTCTTTCTGTTGCTATTTTTGCTTCTTTTATTTGCGTTTTACACATTCTATTCTTCTGTCTATAGTTGCTCAATGCTTCCCCACTACCTTCTTGTTTTAGTTGTCTGAATGCTTGTTTCTTATCATTTATTGCACCCCTTACAGCTGTAGTTAACCACATTGGATTTCTCTTATTTCTACTACGTTTATTCCCATATGGTATGTGTCGTTCACACGATTTACACAGGATGCTCTTAAATATGTCCCATTTCTCTTGTGTACTTTTATTTCTGAAGGCATTGTCCCAGTCTATGTTCCCAAGGTCCTCTCTTAGTTTTTGGAAATTAGCCTTCCTGAAATTTAATGTTTTTGTAGCCCCTCTGCTAATCATTTTATTGAAGAATAATTGAAAACTTACTATGTTATGGTCACTATTACCTAGGTGACCCCCCACCTCTATTTTTGATATTCTGTCGGGCCTATTGGTTAAGATCAGGTCCAGAAGGGCCCCCCCTCTTGTTGGTTCCTCTACTAGTTGGGAAAGGTAATTATCTTTTACTATTTCCAAAAACACGCTTCCCTTCCTGGAGCTGCAGGTTTCTGCTTTCCAGTTGATATTTGGGTAGTTAAAGTCCCCCATAATAATGACTTCCCCCTGCTTCGCTGCCGCATCTATTTGTCTTATAAGAAGATTTTCTGATTCTTCCACTATACTTGGCGGTTTATAAATCACTCCTATAAGAATTTTATTATTCTTCGTCCCTCCCCTTATTTCTACCCAAAGAGACTCCACATTATCATCACATATATCCTCCCGCAGAATAGGCTTATGGCATGATTTAACATATAGACAGACCCCTCCCCCTTTCTTATTTTTACGGTCATTTCTGAATAGACTATAACCCTGGATATTAACGGCCCAGTCATAGGTCTCATCCAGCCATGTCTCGCTTATCCCCACTATATCATATTTCTCTTCAACCATTATGAGTTCTAATTCCTCAGCTTTATTAGTGAGGCTTCGAGCATTAGTATACATACATTTAATATATTTGTCCATATTCCCTTTCCTTTTATCACTAGTGACTATTCTAACCCCTCCCGCCGCTCCACCCCCAGTTCCATAATCTAGGCCCAGCTCTCCATCTACTCTGTCTTTACTTACTATATTGTAGTTGCCCTCCCCCCCGGTCCCTAGTTTAAACACTCCTCCAACCTCTTAGCCATCTTCTCCCCCAGCACGGCTGCACCCTCCCCATTGAGATGCAGCCCGTCCCTACCGTAGAGCCTGTAACCGACCGAGAAGTCGGCCCAGTTCTCCATGAACCCAAACCCCTCTACCCTACACCAGCTCTTGAGCCACTTATTTACCTCCCTAATCTCCCGCTGTCTCTCAGGTGTGGCTCGTGGTACAGGTAATATTTCGGAAAATATCACCTTGGAGGTCCTAGTTTTAAGCTTCCTGCCTAAGTCCCTGAAATCATTTTTAAGGACCCGCCACCTACCTCTAACTTTATCATTGGTGCCAATGTGCACCATGACTGCTGGGTCATCGCCAGCCCCTCCCAGTAATCTGTCAGCCCGATCCGCGATGTGACGAACTCGAGCGCCAGGAAGGCAACACACTGTTCGACGATCCCGGTCTTTGTGACAGATTGCCCTGTCTGTCCCCCTAATAATTGAGTCCCCCACTACCAGTACCTGCCTGGCCTGCCCTGAACTCCTGTTTCCCACCTTACTGGAGCAGACACCCCCCTGGCTTTCAGAGGCAGTGTCCTGCTGCAGCAATGCCACCCCTGAATCAACATCCCCCTCATCCGCCAATTTGGCAAACTTGTTGGGGTGTGCCAGATCAGGACTGGCCTCCCTCACACTCTTCCCTCTACCCCTTTTTCTAACTGTGACCCAACTAGCTGCCTCTTCCTCCTGTACCTCCATGCTATCACTCTCTCCCCCATCTACCCCTTGGAGTGCTTGCTCAGTCAGAAGCAGACCCCTTTCCAGTTTGCCAATGCATCTCAATCGTTGCAGCTGCTCATTTAGATCCAGGATCTGGGCTTCCAAACCAGCAACATGCACACATCTCCCACAATGGTATGCACCCTCGATCGGTTGATCAAGGATTGCATACATCGCACAAGATGTACATTGGGCCGCATTGTCAAACATGGCGCTCATTTATATGGGGATATTATGTATAAAGAAAGAAAAAACAAACAAGCAACAAAAGCAAACAATGTGTTCAAAAGCAAATAAACAATTTGTTTTCCTCTAAAACTCCCCGAATCTAAAGTCCCAGAATATTAAAGTCCCACACTTGAGACAAAAACACACTTTAGATCAAAAACTCGCACGCTCCAAAACTCGCTCACAATACAATATAAAAGTACTTAGCTTGCAGAGTTTGTTGCTTCTGGCTCCTGTGTTGGAGAGGAACATGTACTCCACATGTAATAAACAAACACCATAAAGCAGCAATACATACTGCTCCACTTACAATAAACCAAAAACATTTTAGCAATATATACTGTTTCATCTGTAGTAACCCAACAACCTGCCCCTCACAAGACAGTGAGCACATTTGAGCACAAGTGTTGGTCTACCCAATTGGATCTATGATAAAAAAAAAACGAAGATAGTAGCATTATTTCATAAAACAATACACAATAAAAAGTTACAAATTAAGTTAACAGATTCTTCTGCAGGCACTTCGATATATGCGTATGGATATATGGATATTTGCATCATTTTAACTTGAGTTTCCATTTTATTAACTGTACTTAAAATCTGATTAAATGGCTTAACCAGGTTTTTAAAATATATGATTTAGTAAACTTTGGGGAAGTGGGCATGGGTTATCCATCAAGAGTCAAAAAGTCAGGTCCCCATCAATCTAATATTTAGAATAGTCTTTTAACCCCTTTAAGACAGAGCCCTTTGATGCACAGGTGTCCAGGTCAAATTAATGCAATGTTCCTCCCCACCTTCTAAGAGCCATAGCGCTTTAATTTTTTTCTGATATATAGTTTAATAAAATCATTAATCCTGGGTTTTAGTTTTTTCCCCCCCGTTTACGCCATTCACCTTGCAGGAACTATAATGTTATATTTAAATAGATCGGACAATTCTGCACGCTACAATATAATATGTTTATTTATTTATTTTTTATTTTAAATGTATAATGGGCAAGGGGGTCTTTTAAACTTTTATTGGGAGGGGGGTTTATAAGGGAATACTTTTAAAAACTTTTTATTGCAATTTTTTTTACACTTTTTTTCACACTAAAAGATGCCATCATTAGATTGCATATACTGGTCTATGCTATACCAAAGCATAGCATAGATCAGTGTTATCGGCGATCTATGCATACAGCCTCCCTGAGAGCAGACTCTATATTTGAATCGCTGATCCGACAGGAAGGAGGTAAGTGACTTACCCCCGCCTGTCGGCACAAGTGATCGGGTCCCCGGAGCATGGCTGCGGAGGTCCCGATCCCTCAGTGACAGATGCTTGTTCTGACACTGAGTACCTTAAATGCAGTGATCGTTATAGATTACGGCGTTTAAGGGTCCATTTACACAGAAAGATTATCTGACAGATTATCTGCCAAAGATTTGAAGCCAAAGCCAGGAATGGATTTGAAAAGAGGAGAAATCTCAGGCTTTCCTTTATGACCTGTTCTCTGTTTATTGTCTGTTCCTGGTTTTGGCTTCAAATCTTTGGCAGATAATCTGTCAGATAATCTTTCTGTGTAAATGGACCCTAAGGGGTTAATTAGACGCAGCTGCCTTTCATTAGCTCCGGCCTCGGACACACCGATTTGTGTGGGACTGCTCTCACTGCAGTGGTCCCGCACACATCAGAAGCCACTGAAGTCAGGAATGTATATATCCATTCCTACTGCACGGGGTATGTGCAGTAGGAACGTATATATACAGATTACTGATGGGAAGGGGTTAATGTTAAATTCTGGGATTTGGTAATTTTTGGCAGAGTGCTGGAAAGGAGGAGGATGAAAGACGTTACATGTTCTCACCTCCCCAGCTCCAGCGCTGGTGTCGGTATCCCACAGCTCCGGTCCCCGGGTCCCCACTCAGACCCAGAAGTGGCTGGGACCGGGGGGTCACCATAAGCTCTCAATGTACCCATATTACTTTCCTTTTCCTCTTTTATCTAATGTGCATTGAGATGATTTTTTTTTGCACTATATACAAAAGCATGGACTGCCCAATGTTATATGATTGTTATTATTGTGGAGAAGCCTCCACCCCTAATGTCATTTACGGCTGATGTGACTATTAATTATGCTTCATCTGTGCCATTATACCAGAGACGTTTCCGCTATAAGTGCAGTGGGTGTTTTCAGGCGGTAATGTCTCAGCTGGCACCGACTCACTTTAAATGAATAACCTTTAAATCTTCAGCTTACCCTGACTTGACAGAAACTTCCTGTACAGAACATTAAGTATCAATATTATTAAGGGTTAAATAAAGGGTTACAGAACGCCCTATGTTCTTTCCCTAACTAGTTGTTGTGTAATACTGGCTGCTGTGTATTAACAAAGAGAAGTACGGTAGAAGAACTACAAACAGACAGAATTCCTAATGACTAGCCAGGACTACTTCACTGACTTATTTTATAGGCTAAACCTGGAAATTAACCCCTTAGAGGACCCCGCCAATTTCCATTTTTGCGTTTTTGTTTTTTCCTCCTTGTGCTTAAAAGGCCATAGCACTTGCATTTTTTCACCTAGAGACCCACATGAGCCCTTATTTTTTGCGCCACTAATTGTACTTTGCAATGACAGGCTGAATTTTTGCATAAAGCACGCTGCAATACCAGAAACAAATTAATTGTATGGTGAAATAAAAATAAAAAAAAAACATTTTTTTTTAAATTTGGGGAGATTTCGTGTTAACGCCGTTTGCCCTAGGGTAAAACTAACTTGTCATGCATGTTCCTCAAGTTGTTACGATAACAACGATATGTAACTTGTGTAACTTTTACTTTATTTGAAGGCTTTTAAAAAATTTAAACCTTTTTAAAAAAATATATGTTTCTTAAAATCGCTCTATTCCCATGCTTATAGCGCTTTTATCCTTTGGTCTATGGGGCTGTGTGAGGTGTCATTTTTTGCGCCATGACCTGTACTTTCTATTGGTACCTTAATTGCACATATGCGACTTTTTGATCACTTTTTATTACAATTTTGTCTGGATTTGATGCAATCAAAAATGCACAATTTTGCACTTTGGAATTTTTGGGCGCTTACGCCGTTTACCGTGAGAGATCAGGAATTAAAGGGGAACTCCGGATAAGGAAAACTTGGTTTATATTAAAAGTACATTAAAAGTTTTATATAGATGTGTCTATTCAATGTATTACCATATCTGTGCGGTTCTGCCACGCTGGTAGCTAATAGACATCCAGGAAGTGAAGAAAAATGGCCTCTGTGCCAATCCACATTGTCTCCTGCTCCCACTGCTCTCCCCCCTTAGGAGACAAATCTTCCATGTCTCTGTCTCACATTGTGTGTGTTTGCTGGGCACAGGCTGATGATGCAGACAGGGGGCAGGGTGTGATTCACCATCTCAGACTGGCCAGAAGCAGGTCTTTCAACTTCGCTGATTGTGCAAAAGTCTACAGAGAAATTAGGGCTGTGTTCACACATGTTGGAAAGTCATTGCAGTACTGCAGCATCTGCACAAAAATAATGCAGTAACACAAATAGATAATGCTAAACAGCAGAGAGGATAAGAGCCGGCACTGCCAATCCCACCTGCACAAAAAACAAGGTATAAACAGTATATCCCATGTAAGATAGTATGGGATAATTTCCTTTTTGTGGGAATCAACATCAAAGATAAAAGATGCTTGATCATAATATGTGTGTGGAAAGGAAAAGGAAAAAAAAAAATAATTTAAAAAGTTCTTTGCTTTATTCCTATATCAGCATTACAGGTAGAGAATACAGTGTGCTGTGCGGGTGGGACCACAATGAAATGAAATGAAAGTACTGCAAATAATTCATTAACACAATGAAACTGCAATGTGTGAACACAGCCTAGATGTTCTGCAACAGCTTTGGGAGGGGAATAGACAGGGTGGGGGACTGTGATAAACAGCTGAGGGAAAGCATTGCATTCTGGAACCTGTAGTACTGTGTACATCTGCTCAACCAGGAAATACAGAAACACAAAACAGAACAAAACCCCCCCAAATAAATGGATTTTTGGTAGTTTCAAAACTGGGATAAATAGGTAAGTAATGCTATATGCTTCTGCAGAAGTTTCATTTTTTTTTTTACCTCTACCCAGAGTTCCCCTTTAAATAAATTAATAGTTCGGGTGATTACGCACGCAGCGATACCATACATGTTTGTTTATTTATTTTTATTTCTAAAATGGGGAAAGGGGGGGGGATTCAAACTTTTATTAAAGCGACTCTGTACCCACAATCTGACCCCCCCAAACCACTTATACCTTCAGATAGCTGCTTTTAATCCATGATCTGTCCTGGGGTCCGTTCGGCAGGTGATGCACTTATTGTCCTAAAAAACTACTTTTAGGGTACAAACCCACACACCGTATACGCAGCTTATTTACTGCTGTGATACGCAGCAAATACGCAGCAAATACGCAACAAATACGCAGCAGATTAGATCAAAATAACTGAACACAGCATCAAATCTGCACCACCAAATCTGCTGCGTTTTTGCTGCGTATCTGCTGTGTATACGGTGTGTGGGTTTGTACCCTTAAACTTGCAGCCCGTGCAAAACGGGAGTATCTGTGCTCTAACTTTGCACCACCCCTCCGTCCCTCCTCCTCGCCCTCCTCATCATTAGGAATGCTCCAGGCAGATTGCCTCCTATTCCCCACCTGTGTCAGCCCGGCACATGGGCTGGATTGTTAAGCACCTGTAGAATGTTCCAGTGGCATTCCTAATGATGAAGAGGGTGGGGAGGAGGGATGGAGGGGTGGTGCAAAGTTAGGGCACAGATACTCCCGTTTGGCACGGGGCTGCAAGTTTAAAAGTTGTTTTTTTGGAAAATAACTGCATCACAGATCTGTAGGACAGATCTTGTATTAAAAGCAGCTATCAGAAGGTACAAGTGGTTTGGGGGAGTCACATTGTGGGTACAGAGTCGCTTTAAGGGAGGTTTTTTTTATTAACAACATTTTTTTAATATTTTTTTTACACTTATTCTAGAAGGGGTTAGGGTTATTCCCCCTGGAAAAAATGCAAATAGAAAAAGAAAAAAACAAGGGCACCAGCGCCTCGTGTCTTACCGAGATGACACTAGAATAGGGGGAGTGGGTGATTCCACTCACCTTTGTGCTCCTTGGGCTGCAGGCATATCACCCCTCTGGGGTAGCTGTAAATCCGTGAGGATAGGGCAGTAAGCAGGTGGCTAGGGTCCGGGACTGCAAAGCCGAAAATACCGTGGACAGGATACTCCCAACGACAGGGCCCGTACAGTAACAACAAAATACAAGAAAAAAATGGTACTAGGCTTTGATAATAAATTATATATGTAACGTTTCTATGGTGCACATTTGGATTCTTATTGGGACACCGCTGTATCTCGTACCATTTTTTTCTCGTATTTTGTTGCCCCTGGAAAAAATGGAAATGGATCCCACAGCTCCGGTAAAATGTAGAAAATTTATTGGAATGTAAATAAAAAATAACAAAACAATTAAATCCACTCCAACGCATTTCGGGTACAACCCTTAATCAAGGGGTAACCTGGGGTTAGGGTTATTCCCCCCTGGGGTTAGGGTTATTCCCCCCTGGGGTTAGGGTTATTCCCCCTGGGGTTAGGGTTATTCCCCCCCTGGGGGACTTCTAGTATCACTGCTCTGATCTCTCATAGAGATCTATGCAGTATAGATATACTGCATAGATCGATGAGATCAGTGTTCTATTGCTTTCGGCTGCTGCAGCTGAAAGTAATAGAATGCTGAGCCGGGATCATTGCCATTACGGCGCAGACCCCGGCCCGGACCAGATGCAGGGACCGGAAAAGAAGCTTTTTAAATGCAGCTGTCAACTTTGACAGCTGCATTTAAAAAGCTAATTAGCAGGCACGGCGATCGGACCATGCCTGCTAATAGCCAAGGTCCCGGGCTGCATATAGCACCCGGGATTGCGGCGGTTCAGAGTGGGGTCGCCGAGCATTTACACCCTGTATCGTTAAGGGGTTAAAGGAGATGTCCAACCTCTGGAGTTTTTAAAAAGAAAAAAAAAAAAACAGGGGCAAAGAGGAAACATTTTCTATATGTTCCTTCCATTCTCTGGCATATTACCTGATGAGGTGCTCTGCCTCTACTTATTTTATATCTTCCCTACCAAGGTAGAAGATAGGTCAAGGAGAAGAGTATGGGAGTTAACAGACAATTGACCATTTTGGTTAGGGCAGAAAGCCATATTGTTGGTGTTCAAAAAGTGAGTTGGATAGAACGTGGGAGGACAGTTCAAAGTAGACACTCTGATACCATGGGCGGACCCAATTTCATAGAAATGTAAAACTATTGAAATTAATAAATCCACGTTTTAGTTAAGCCCCTATTACACGGGGCGATCGGCGGGAGCAAGCGAGTGCCGACCTATCAGTACCGGCCGAACTGGTTTGCTCATCTCTAATAATCGCTTTGTGTAATAAACAAAAGCAAATCAAAACTACTACTTTTGCCTATTATCTCCAGTCATAAGAAAGTAGTCAGGAAACCCATAACTATAGCACGGTGAAAGCCAACGGCTCTATAAAGTAATAACACTACTACTTATATAACTCCACCTTTCAACATGTTTCATTTGCCAAAGTATTTTAAAGACAGCAAAGTAAACAACATGTTGGTTTATGCCAGGGGTACAGTATAAGACGCATGTAATCAGTTGTACATGGAAAGGTCACAATAAAACACATGGCATAGTACACTGTCACTTCTAAGACCAAGTCCGAATTTATTTACTCTATTTCATCCAGCATGTAGAGTAGAATTAATTTATTTAGGACTTGTAGATGTTACTTAAATGTGAGCAATTGGAGAAAAGATTAAAGAGGTATCAACTTTTCCCCTAAGGAAAAGTAGGAGATTCCAAAGGGGGGGTCCCCCCCGTCAATCACTATATCGGGCACCTGTCTTCTGTGTAATGAATAGAGCCACAGGTAAAGCTTGTGACCCACGGATCCATTCATTCCTATGGAGCAACGGAAAGAGATGAGTACAATGGAAGAGCGTTGTACTTGGCTCTTTTCATCGGCTCCATAGGAATGAATAGAGCCACGGGTCACGTGCCGTACCTGTGGCTCTATTCATGACAGAGAGACAATATGGAGATCAGCAGATAGGGGATAGCCTAAGCCGTGTAGAGGGGAAAAGTTGTTTTTCCCCGCTTTTCACCTCTTTAAGGCTATGTTCACACATCATCCAAAAAAAAGAAAAAGCATACGCTTTTTGTGTTTAAAAAGACCTCCGTTATTGCATCAATTTAATTGGCTTGACTAAAATGCATTGAAGTCTATGGAATAACGTCTTTTTCACACATTGTATTGAGTGCGTCCGCCTCAAAAGACGTCCGTCATTTAATACAAGGTGTAAAAAAGACATCAGTTATTCCATAGAATTCATTTCATTTTATTAAAGTCACTTAAAATGATGTAATAATGGACATCTTTTTAGAGTACAAACACACTTGCCGGGTCCGAGACTCACTGCGGATCCCGGCCCTTTGTACTCAATGGCAGACAAACTCGCAGCAGGGATGTACATCCCTGCTGCGAGTTTGTCCGCAGCCCGCCCTGTTAAGCCCAGCTGCCGGAGCTGATACGTCACCTGATCCCGGCTTCCTTCAGCTTGTTTCAGGGCTCCTGACGTCTTCACAGCCCGCTCAGCCAATCAGTGCGCTGCAGTGGGGCAGCACACTGATTGGCCGAATGGGAAGTGCCAGGAATCAGCGAAGCAAGCCGAAGGAAGCCGGAGCCGGGATCAGGTGACGTATAAGCTCCGGCAGCTGGGGGGTTGCGGGGCGGGCTGCGGAAAAACTCGCTGCAGGGATGTACTTCCCTGCTGCGAGTTTGTCTGCCATTGAGTACATAGGGCCGGGATCCACAGCAAGTCTCGAGTTTCTCGCTGCGGATCCAGCAAGTGTGTTTGTACCCTAAAACACAAATAGCGGACGCCTTTTTCCTTTTTTGGACGTTGTGTGAACATAGCCATAGGGTAGATTCAGACATAACGGAATCGCAGCAGATAGCATGCTGCAATTCTAGTATGTGTGGATCCATTCTAATTTAGTTATTTTATGTGAAACTGGGGAGGTGAGAGCAAGTTATTTCTCCCCGAACTTTAAAAAAAAAAAAAAATTGCCCTCCCGATTTTCTCCTTTTAAAACCGGTAGCTCTTGTTTCCCTTTCTTTTCTATTTTTTTTTTTTTCTTTTTAAAAGTAAATTTCAAAATTTCTATTTGTATTTCCGCAGACCGTAAAGACATTCATCTTAACAAGTACTAAAATTCACATTTTCTGGTATTTTATTTTTGCTACATATTTCAATGTGAACTCTTCCAATATAAGTGAATGCCTCACATATTTTTCGGCGTGCATGCCGGCGTTTCCCTTTCATAATCTTCCTCTGCTTAGTGTTTAAATGTTACTAGGGTAAAATAAATGACATATATACTGGGATCCAAAAAATGTTTTATGTCAAGCAAATTGTCCTTGGTAGCAGTGAAATGAAGGCGTTCTGTTTAGCTTTGAAGCCATAAAGTATGCCTCTAAACAGCTCCGGTTACAGACCGGAGTGGAGCTGTGATTGATAGGGAAATTATTCTTTTTTAAAATATGATTAAAAGCAATGTCATGCATAACTTGATGTTATTGACATTTAGGAAATGCTAGTATTAAAGCCGTACTGGATATTCAGTATGTCTTCAAGTTGGATGAATTCTCAATTTAATTTTTTTTTTTATTTTAATTTTTTTTCTCAAACTATTGGGACATTTCCGTCAATCCTGGTGGCTGGATAGAGGGTTTAAAGGGGCATTCCGGGAAAATTCATTTTTCCCCTATCCAAAGGACAGGGGAAAAGTAGGAGATTGTGTGTGTGTATGTGGTGGGGTTCCCCCCAGGCAAAGTGTATTTTCCCAGAATACCCCTTTAAAGAAAATGTACTGTACCATCAGATACATCGCTGCTTTTTTTTATTTACCTAAATTGATTGGTGCTGGTCCGGAGATGCCAGTGGCACAGTCCATTTTTTAAAAAATGCCGCCCGTTCCTGTATACACCACCAATCTTTTCCTTAGCAATGTCCCACCCTGAAGCTCTGGGGGGAAGGTCCTCCGGCACCCAGGGTGGCAATATCCACTCCCCTTTAATTCTAATGGAGCCGCGTCACAGAGGGAAGGGGGTTTCGTCCACTGGGGGACACAGTGCTCCAGGCTTGGAAAAGACCAGCGCTCAATGGGGTGTTTTAAAAAAAATGGACTGTGCCACCGGTATTTCTGCAACGGTGCTGAGGCAAACAAAAATTTAAAAACAGCTAAGTACCTGATGGTACATTTGCTTTACAGATGGGCCCTGTTCTCTCCCATTAACGCCTTGTCATAGAAGCACTGAGAATATGAGTATGCTTGGGGAACAGTGTTCTACAAAAAAAGTGCAGTTAGTTTGTTTAATGGCTGTGAGTGGAAATACATGATGATCTCAACCAATCAGGAAACGGGGAGCGTTATCTACTTTATGGTTTAATGTTTGTTTTTTTTAGTTCTAATGCTGTTCTAACTAAAAAAAAAAACACCAGTCCATGTCAAAGTTATGCACATGGAATCTTCACCTATAAGAAATAACATATTTAATGTTTCTCTACAGGATCTTCCTTCAGTAATAACATTATAAATGTAAATGTGTCCAGAAATGGGATTCTTATGTCTCACACCAGCTTTTCCAGTGCCAACAGATTCATTGCTGCTCAAGTAATAGAAATATAATCTTAACCCCTTCAGGACTAGGGCGGGGTATATTTTTGTATTTTTATTTTTTTTTCTCTGGCCATAGGAAGCTGGTCTAGTTCCTGCAAAACAGGCTAAAGCTCGCCCTGTTAGCCTAATGGCTGACAATGGTTCTTCATAATCTACTATGTACATTGACACTTAGATACCCTTTGTGTTCCCTTTAGATGACATTATCATATAATCATCTTTGTCCTTCCTGGTCAATGTGTAGTGTCCCACTGCAAGTTTTTCTTCTTTGCACCTGTCCAAAAGTTCTCAGATTAAAACAAGTGGTGGATGAGGTATTCAGTTTCCCCACTAGGTGTCAGTGTTTCTTATTTATATATTCTATTGGACAGCTGAAGGAAGAAATGGGTTAATTGTCTGTTTATACCATGTGTTATGTGTTAACCTATCTAAGGTGCTTCTTCTGTCTATCCTATCCTCTCTAGTCTTTCTCTTGCACATGTTCATGCCCACCACTCACAGGCAGGTACACAAAGTCCCCTGTAGGAAGAGTTACTGGTGGGGGAAGTGCAGATCAGTCCTGGTTAGTTTCTCAGCGAGAGAGGACACAAAAAAAACAAGTTTCTGCTGTAGTTAAGCCAGGGTCTGGCTTTTGCCAGGACCCCTGTAAGGGACACCAGGTCAGTTCAGACTAGTTTTTGGTGTGAACAGATGCAGCTAGAGACCAAGGGTTTTTTCTAAAGCAGCTACTACTTACACTATGCAGTACTAAGCACAAGTAGGGGAGAGCAGTCACCAAGGAACACCCTAGCCCACGCCAGGAACGTGTCTACAAAGTGCAGGACAGACTCCTGAAGCAATAGGAGCTAATTCCAGTAGGACAAACTACCATAAAGAAAAGGTCTACGTATCCTACCGCGCCATGCAGGTTACTGGGAAATCTCAGACACCTAGCTACACCCAAATAACCATGGCTGGGGCTTGTGCTACCCACCTAGGACGGTTCTATGACATTAGGGGGCACGAGTATGAGTATTACTTTACCACAGAGATATATCTACTAGAGTTCCGGCAGAGTACAAGGTTACATTGGGTATAGGACTCCTCTGGCAAACTCCTCTCCACTCTACCTTCTACAAGCACTACTACTTCTACTTTTTCTAAGCACCTACGTCAAGCACTAAATGAAGCACTCAAGTCTGTGTCAAGATTACTATTTTCTGTAAAACGTGTAGTTTTATCCTGCCAAAGTTATACAGTAAAGTTCTATTTTTATATCAAACGCACGCGACTCTGCTCATCTCTGTTTGAACCTATACACACACTACCGTACACCTTGGGTTATTTTTCCGCCTTCTGTGGGTGGCGGTACCAACAATCCGGGTGGGTCAGTTGCTACTCTAGGTTGGCGTGACAAGAGCCCAAGGGACCCGCAGGTTACCGACTATTTTGGGGAATACAGCCAGCCATACAAAAAACAGATCCCAACTTCACAACTGTGTGCTGGACTAGCACTGGCATCAGAACAGATCAGAACTAGCCGTACACCACAGAATTGGCGTCACAAGCTACAGTATCTCAACTGCTGGCCAAGTACCACAAATGAGCTTTAAACTAAAATGACCTTACCCTCTCTCTCCTTCCTGCCACAGAAACTGAGGTGGTTCCTTCAGGTTACACGGTAGTCTGAAATTCGATTCAAATATTTTACCAAACAGGTCACCTGCTGATATGTCCCTATTGCACAGGAGACGCAGAGGAGAAAGGTATGTCTCTTACCTTCATTCTTTGGGCTGTTCTGGTGCAGTTTTCAGTTTGCTCCACTGTCTGCTGAGACCATTAGGAGCACTGCCTGCCCCCATAGCACCAATCCGGCCCGCTCCATTGATTATAAATAGAAAAGGGTGGGTCATCCGGGGGCGGATCGGCGCAATGGGGACGGGCAGTGCTCCTAACTCTTACTGGACCGTGGAGCAAACTACTAACTTCACTGGAACGGCACCAAGGAGGAAGGTAAGAGGCATACCTCCATCCTCGTCTCCTGTGCAATAGGGGCATATCAGTGTGGTGTCCAACCACAGATGTTCTTTCCTTTGTACACGGTTGCAAAAGCTCCTTACTCCATGTTAAGTGGTGATTAAGGCATTTTACAGTTTCGCCACTAGATGTCAGTGTTTTGTATGTATGCTCTTATGTGTTGCCCAGTTGAAATAAACAAAGGGTTACTGTTTTATGTGTACCATGTGATTTTGCTAACCTATGGGAGATGCTCTTTGTTTCTATCCTATCACTCTTCTTTTTTCTCTTGCACACATTCCTTTCCAACACTCACAGGGTCCCTTGCTCAGCCCCTGTAGGAAGTTACTTGGTGGGAGGACACACAGAGCAGACGTCTCTGCTGTAGCAAAGCCAGGGCCTGGCTCTGCCAGGACCGTTGTCCGGGTTAAGTCAGTTCAGACAGTGTGTTTAGTAAGTTGAGTCTAAGACACGTGTGTGTGCTGATGCAACTAGAGACGCTCTGCTTTGTCAGTATTCCTACTATATCTACTATGCAGTGCTAGACACTACAAAGGGAGAAGAGTCTGGGAACATCCTAGCCCACGCCATGAACCAGTCTAAAAACTGCAGGGCAGTATATTGATACACAACTAGAGGAACTAGTGTGGATAGGAAAAAGCTACCAGAGGATCTACCTATCCTATCTCGCAGTGCAGGTAACCGGGAAGCCTCTGAAACTTAGCTTCACCCAGATAACCAAGGCTGGGGCTTGTGTCAACCTATTAGAATGAGTCCCTTGACACTGTAGAGTGGAAGGTGGTCAGATTATAGTCTATACACGGGTACAAGTAACTTCTCACTCTCAAGTATTCTCTCAAGTTCTGGCAGAGCACATTACATTGGGTTTGGACTTGACAAACTCCTCTCCTCTACACTACTCTACTCTACTTTCAACTCTTCAAGCACTGCTACAACTACCTATACTCTACTTCCTAAAGTATCTCCTCAGCACAAACAAGTTCAAATACTAAAGTCTGTGTAAAGATCTATTTGCTACAAAAGTGTTTTGTACTATTTAGAGACTGTACAGTAAAGTTGTTATATTTTTACATCACTATGACTCAGTTTTTCTTTCCTCCGCACCAGCACCTATACACACTAACTGCACACCTTGGGTTATTTTCCCCCTTTCTGTGGGTACCGATAGTCCGGGTGGGTCAATTGCCACTTGGGACTACCATGACAAGAGCACAAGGGATCCGTCACAACCCGGCAGGTCACTGACCATTTCTGGGGAATACAGTCAGCCACTATACAAAGCAGGTACCAACATCACACCTGTGTGCTGGACTAGCACTGGTGTCACGACACTTACATCTTTGGCTGGTGCACGGTGCAACACCACATCAGCAGGTTAGATAGTTCCCCTTTAGGGTGCTTTCACACGTACAGGATTTGCAGCAGATTTGATATCAATGTAACTAAATAACTGAACATGTGATGGAGTGCTTGCCTTGCACTGCAATATTCGGCTACTTCCGTGATACTACTCGGGTGTAGGTGTATACAGGTGTGATGTAGATGCCTGTTTGGCCGGTTTCTGCCCCCAATGTTGAGGGTCACTTGGGCACTTGTAACGGTAACCTGAAGTGGTAGCAGACCCACCTGGGATGTTGGTACCGCCACTCACAGAAAGGGGAAAAATATCCCCAGTGTTTGGTGGTGTGCGTGGGTGCAGGTGCTGATAGATTTGACAGAGTCCTGTGCGTTGAATAAAATATAATACTTTACTGGGTAATGCTTTAGGTGATACAACAGTACAAATCTTGGCTCAGCAAACGCTGTGGCTGACAGTGAGGTAGTAACAGTGCTTTTGAGAGTTGGTGCTTTGTAGAGAAGAGGAAGAGAAGAGGATCCCTGCCCAATGTAGAACATGTGCTCTGTTGGAACAAGTGTGAAGAAAGAAGAGATAAGTGATACTCGTACTCACTGATGCCTAGTTGTTGCTCTGAACCGCCTATGCTGACTAGTTGCAAGAGACCCGTCCTAGGTGGGTAATACGAGCCTCAGTCGTCGGTTATCTGGGTGTAGCAGGTTGCCGAGACTTCTCAGTTGTCCTGCGCTGCGCAATAGGATACGTAGACATTTTCTCTCTTTTTTAGGAGACTGTCCTGCACATTTCAGAAGGGTTCCTGATGTGGGAGAGGGTTATCCTAGGTGGCTTCTCTCCCCTAAGTGACGCTTAGCATTGCATAGTGTATAGTAGGTTAACTACTACACAAACACCACAAACACAGCCTTAAATCTGCACCATCAAATCTGCTGCGGATCCTGTACGTGTGAACGCACCCTTAAAGGGGTTGTGCAGTGTAAGTGGTCATTTACCGATGTGTCCAAAGCTTCCGGGGAACATACCAGTGCTGTATACTTACCGATCCTGCTCCACTACACATGCAGGTTCTGTCCACTGTCTGCCGCTGTCATCTTCTTCTGAACTTCTGCTGGCGTGCTGTGACAACAGGAACGACTGCTCAGCAAACTGTCTATACACTGCACAACCCTTGTAAGATCTATTGCTTTTGTTTGATATGGATTGAATGAATAATAATAATAATAACACTGCGCAGGTGGACGTAGCCTTTAAGGGCAAAATGTACTAAATCCAATGACAGTCCAGAAACAGCCTCCCAGCAGTGGTTTACCATCACAGCAATCTGTTTCCCTGAAAGCTGTTATAATATTTTATACCTTCTATAATTGATTATGACAGCCATGTTACTTCCCCAGCTTTCCATTTAGTGGAGCTTAAAAAAAAAAGCTTATAAATTTTAACCTGTCCGCCTGCCTTCATGTCGTGGCATTAAAATGCTCCTGATGGTTTATTAAACTGTGATGCATTTAAACCGGAGCTCAAACATGTTTAGTGGCAAATTAGGTGCTAGCATTGTGCGGACGGCTGGAAAAATTGCTGATACTACATCATGTTCTGAGCCAATGAGGTCTTGTAAGGTTTATAACAGTCTCCCCTTGAGATGCCCATAAGTCAATATTCCATGCTGTTCTTAAGGAGGAATAAGATGCCTTATGCAGGCGAACCTTCCGCTGCACCTTGTTACAATGTATTTTTAATGGCAGAGAAGCTCTTTATAAAAATTCTTTAGGGGGGGAGGCGCAATTTAATAAACACTACAATAACAATTAAAAGGGAATATATGTTATGTTACAGAGATCGACACAAAGGAGCAGAGCAGATTGATAGAAAGTTTAATCGGAAAAGTTCCACTATTACAGGTGAATCTCTGATCATTCTGGAGGTAAGTAGGCATGTGGGCGGTCCTACTTAGTGATTGACAACTAACCATGTGTGCATATAGAGAGCTGTCAATCACTATAGACTGCCCACATGACTGCTTAGTCCAGAATGAGCAGAGATTTATGAGTAAATGATTCCCCCCCCCCACAAAACTACATATCATGCTGGTTAGCTCCTACTGCTATAACATGATCCCTGGTTAGACTGCCTCTGCACGATAATAGGTTTCCTCAATAAAGCGGATGAACCATAAGGTACGTAACTTTTTTTTTTCTACCTGAGATAGTGTGTAGAAAGAAGAGATAAGTGATACTCATCCTCACTGATGCCTAGTTGTGGCTCTGAACCGCCTATGCCCCCTAGCTGCAAGAGACCCGTCCTAAGTAGGTAATATGAGCCTTAGTCGTTGGTAATCTGGGTGTAGCAGGTTGCGGAGACTTCTCAGTTGTTCAGCGCTGCGCAATAGGATACGTAGACCCAGGTACTTGGTGACTGACAACTATCCATGTGTCCATCTAGAGATCTGTTAAACAAAGAGTGGGGGTTTTGTTTCAGTAGGCGGTTGCAGGCCTGTACCCAGTGCTCCAAGGCAGGCCGGTGCTTGGGAAAAGACCGGCGCCAAGCGCAGGAACCATTTATTATGTCCATGAACTTTAATAAAACAGATAAGATTATAGATAGATAGATATCTCAAATGAATAGCCAGCCCTCCACTAACACATGTTCACACTATGCAGTTTGCACGCTGCTGTGGAAAATATACAAACAAAAATAGAAAAATGCTGCAGTAAACTGCAGGACTGACAGCATATATTCCCTCCAGCGCATGTACAATAAAAAAACAGTTCTAAAGTTTTTATTTATTTATTTTTTGTTTGTTTTTTGTAAAGCTCGCCCCCAGTGGGAGGAAATCCCTGCCCCTCTATAATGGAGGTCCATTGATTCTAATCACATTTATATACTACACTTAAAACGACTGGATCTGATGGTACATTCGCTTTAAGGGTGCCTTCACACAGAATGACTTTTTGCAGTGTGATGCCCTACGAGGTAAGGTCCTGGCAGGTTCCTGTGAATATGTAATATGTAATTAAACTGCCCCTTAACCCCTTAATCGCCTCCTGCTGTTGGTATACATTACCTGTCTCCTTGCTGCACGGGGTCCCGGCTTCCTGCTCTCCCACCCAGCCAAACAGTGGCTGCGGCTGGGCAGCTGGGACCCTGTGCAGCAAGGAGACAGTAATGTATACCGACAGCAGGAGCCGGTTAAGGGGTTAAGGGGGCGGGTGAATTACAGCGGTCTGAAAGATGTATGTATGTAAAAGTATGTATTCACAGGGACCTGCCAGGACCTTACCTCATAGCGGACCTCGCTGCAAAACTCGCTGTGAGATTTCTGCTGTGAGTCGTCCTGTGTGAAAGCACTCTAATGTGGTAAGATGGTACATTCTATTTGATAAAATGGTTTGCTAAGAACCTCATTTTTACAAAAAAAAAAAAAAAAAAAAAAAAAGTTTTTATCATATGTGCGCTGAAGGGAGTATATGAGGGAGAGTGCTGCATTTATGTGCCCACATCTGCCCTGCTCATTCCTTCATGCTCCCTGCAGTCTCTATCAGCCGTGGTGTTCCCCATTCTCTCCATTCCTTCTATACTGTGCCTGCACTTACACTCAGCTATACAAACTGCTGCTATAATGTGCCTGCACTCACACTCAGCCATTCAAACTATTGTATAGAAAAGTTTCTTTTACTGCCCTTCTGCACAGCTCTGTGATTCTCACTTCCTGATTGGTCCATGCTGAACACACCCCCTTCCCCATTGCTGTCATGTGACCACACAGACCTCTGACAGCAGCCCTGCTTCTCTATTCTAGCCTGTTGTACTACGTTACTGCAATATAGGAATCTGCAGTTCCATCCTGTATCTACAAACTGCGGCAGTTTTTTTTTTTTTTTTCCATTCTTATGCACTTACTATACATAATACACCACATGCTGATAGCTATATTCAACAGTAACTTATAATATGACACACCGAGCTTTCTAAATGTTTGTTTTGCCTGTTATTTAGAATAAAAAATCATGTTTGGAGTGCAGAACCAATTGTCTGCATTTCAATGATTCCTTATGGGAAAATTTGCTTTGGTTTAAGAGTGATTTGGATTACAAGTGCAGTCCTCCTGGAACGAATTATACTCATAATCCAAGGCACCACTGTATGTATATACAGTGGTGCCTTGGATTACGAGCATAATTTGTTCCGGGACTGCGCTTGTAATCCAAATCCACTCTTAAACCAAAGCAAATGTTCCCATAAGAAATCATAGAAATGCAGACAATTGGTTCCACACCTCCAAAATAATGATTTATTATTCTGAATAACATGTAAAACAAAGGAAACAAACATTCAGAAACAGCAGAATCTGTGATATTATAAGTTACTGTACAGTAATGGAGAGGATGGGAAACACAAGGGCTGACAGAGACTGCAGAGAGCATGAAGGAATGAGCAGGGCAGATGTGGGCACATACATGCAGCGCTCTCTGTCCGGGGAGAGAGGGGTTACAGCTATGGAGAGATTACCCCCACAGTCCTGTCCTCTGATGTAAGCCCCAGCCTGAAGTGGATCTGCTATGATTTGGAAGGTGAGGGAGACTTCCTGGGTCAGAGTACAGTGCTGTAGACCCCGCTATGCAGACCATGCCCCTCCCCCACTCACGCTCCCACCCAGTACAGGGAGCTCTTAAACCAAAGCAATGCTCTTAAACCAAGCCACAATTTTGAAAAACTGTGAGCTCTTAAATCAAAACGCTCTTTAACCAAGTTACTCTTAAACCAAGGTACCACTGTGTATATATATATATATATATATATATATATATGAAAGATTATAATGTAACACTATATTGCTCATCTTTTATAGGAATAGATAATCTTTGCACCGTAGCTATATCGCATCACACGGTTCGCATCTTAGGTCAGTTTCCTGGGATTTTGTGAATATTTCAGCATGTCAGCAGTTTACCGGAATTTCACCGGCATTTTTTTCTCCCACCTCACAACATCTTTCGGAGAAGAAAAGTGCAAATATTCAGCGTCGGTGCTGCAGCTTCCTCCGTCCTAGCAGCCTTGTAAAGGTTCCTGCCAGATTCCTGCTATCACAGCAGCAGCCGAAGCTTCCTGAGATTGATGGGACCCTATCATCCACCCTGCCCACTCCATTATAAAGAGCTGTGTCGTCAGTGGCCGTGACGTTGTAAAGGAAATTGCCCATTTATGGCCACTCAGGCAAATGATATCATCACAATAGGTTCTCCCGTCTAAATGTAGATCATTTCTGAAATGAAATTACAGACTCTTATCTGGAAAACAGGGAGACAGAGGCACCTGGTCTATGTCATTAGTATCCTGGGAAATAACCTCATCCCTTAATGAATGCATAAATCCTATTTTGTAAGTCTGTAGCAGGAGCGAGCAGTCATTGTGCTGTTACAGAAGAAGCCCCGCATCCGCAAGGAGCAAGGCTCCACATCGTGTTTTCTCTTCCACTTGAATATATAGGACATGTATTGCAATCCTATGCTTTGCACAGTGCTGCAGTGTACTTGTTTTGCAGAGCTGCTAAAGAGCTACGGAACAGCTGTGAATTACTGGCTTCACGGATACCTAATTTAAATTGAAAAAAAATCTCCGGGCCTTCATGTTTTTCTACAATCTTTGCCATTCCGGGAGAGAGAATGTGCATTTTCTTATTTACCGACCGGCTCTATATAGGATTTGGAAGCCGCTAGCAATATTCTAACCTCGTACGGTAAGACCCAAGATGACTCATTTATACTTTTTTTTCTGTTTTTTTTTTTCTGTAATCGTGCATTGCTTGAGATTTGTCTTAAATTAGATGTAAGTCGGCGGAGGATTTAAGATTTGCCAATTTCCTCACTTTACCTTGTGAGACTGCATCCTGGCACTGAGCAATCTGTAGATCAGGAAGCTGATCACGCCGCTTGCAGTATTGGCCGTGCACAAAATACAGCAGAATAACAGAGGGAAAAAATTCATTCCAGATGCATCATCCAGTGCTGTTCATGTAGCAGCTTTTATATGCAATATCTGTCTCACCTAGAGCTCCATGTGTGCCGCTCATTCAGGGCTCAGATGGATCTGCAGCAATACCAGGGACGTTGTACCGTAGTGCAGGAGGGACAGGATGCAATAGAGACACGGTCAGCATGTTTGTCAGTGAACGCCAAAGTGAACAATGGCATTTATTAACCCCCACTAAATAGGCAGTGAATTGAAAAGGCTACTTTTTTTTTTTTGTAATGCAAATGCTGTTCCAGACACCATTGCAACCTAAAACCTTGTGCAGACCAGACAGGGGAGCATTACATTGCAGTGTGCTTCTAATTTTATGCCTGTACTCTAGAGACGTGATGGAGAAGGGGATCGACTTCTCTCTGGGGTTAATGACACTCCATCAACGCATTCCTATAGGACTTAAAGGGTTAAAGGGGCTTTGCACAGTAACGGTCGGAGTCCTTCAAGCCTTGCAGCGTATATATTTTAATAAACTGTATGGGGGGGGGGGAGCAAGCATGGCTGAGCAAACGTGATCAATGGATCCATGTGCAAATGCATTTTTTTCCTGCTTAAACTGCTTAACTACCATATGTGCGGTCTGCATGGGGAAAGGAGTCGCCCATAAGTTCTAATAGGGAGCTAATCTTATATTGTCGTCATCGATACTTCTATTTCGGGAAGCCATACCTCTCTACTCTCTATGTGTAGATGTGTTTTCATTGACTGCAGCCTTGGTTCAAAGCGGCCAATGACTCCATCCTTTACCATTTCTCGCACATCACATGCTATCCAGCAACAAGTTATGTAACATAGTTCTCCATCATTTCCAGACGTCGGATAAATCAAAGAACCCTGGATATATATATTATTTATATGTGGCTAACAAGATTCCCTCCTGTGCAGTACCTTTTATGCACACCATGGTACCATGTTACACAACATATTGATATTCAACATGTAATGTATGTATATATATATATATATATATATATATATATATATATATATATATATATACATATATATATGAATATCTATATATATCTCAATATCATATATATAATTTATAATATATATATATATATTATATATATAAATATATTTATTTATTTATTTTTTTAATTTCACAAAAAAGTGTTCTCCATGAAAAGACATGAGATATTCTATATATACTGTATATATATATATATATATATATATATATATATATATATATATATATATATATAATAATATTAACAACAAATATATATATATATATATTTGTTGTTAATATTATTATTATTATTACTATTAATTTTATTTTATTTTTTTATATCACAATAAACTATTCTTCATGAAAAGACATGAGATATTCACCATATTTATTGGCCTCTACGAATGGTCTTCATGCTTGTACAGCACATTCCCCAATAGAAGATAATCCAAGACGACCTATGGAAATTGAATGAATAAATAAGGCAAATATGAATCACTATACATACAGTATATGTTTTGTGTGTTCTACAAACACTGCACCCCCTATGGGTTTTAGCGTAATGCCATTAATTATAGTTAGCCCTTCTCTCTATAAGCCTGGCTTAGGAGCTATGCTGTAATGGATTGCAGTCCATCACTACAGCTATGAGGCAGGTTGCCTGACAAAGCAGAAAAGCAAATGCAATGCACATGGTGTGATGCAATTCACTTATGTTCTAGCTAGATTGCTCTCATGGCAGAATTTAATATCAAGGACACAATAATTCCACAGTGCTGTGCTTGATGGTCACACTGCTCATTTCAAGGTGTTCCGTGTGATGGAATAAGTGTTGTCAATATTAGGTTTAACTGTAAGAAAATAGAACATTTCCTTTCTAACTTTAAAGGTTTGCTGGTTTTTAAATCAACTGGTGCCAGAAAGTTATATAGATTTGTAATTTACTTCATTTAAAAAATCTCAAGTCTTCCAGTACTTATTAGCTGCTGTATGTCCTGCAGGAAGCGGTGTATTCTCTCTAGTCTGACACAGTGCTCTCTGCTGCCACCTCTGTCCATGTCAGGAACTGTCCAGAGCAGGAGAAGTTTTCTATGGGGATTTGCTGCTGCTCTGGACAGTTCCTGACATGGACAGAGGTGGCAGCAGAGAGCACTGTGTCAGACTGGAAAAAATACACCACTTCCTGCAGGACATATAGGATATATATATAACTTTCTGGCACCAGTTGATTTGAAAGAAAAAATATTTTGGAAAACAACCCCTTTAATCAGTGTTCACAATGTAATCCGTATTGTCAGGTTTGCAGCACGCAGTGTTAGTTTTCCTGACAAAAGTACAGACAATAAGGTTCTAGCAGAAACCAGTGGTATTTGTTGTGTGAGGGATCCTGCACTGTCATTTCTGTTGTAAACCATGGTGCCTAATAGTATATTAAAGGGGTACTCTGAAAGTTATATAGATTTGTAATTCACTTCTATTTAACAATCACACGTCTTTACATACTTATCAGCTGCTGTATGTCCTGCAGGAAGTGATGTTTTCTTTTCAGTCTGACACAGTGCTCTCTGCTGCCACCTCTGTCCATGTCAGGAACTGTCCACAGCAGTAGCAAATCTCCATAGAAAACCTCTCCTGCTCTGAACAGTTAATACTGAAAATACTACAGGACATACAGCAGCTGATAAGTACTGGAGGAATGGAGTTTTTTTTAAATAGAAGTAAATTACAAATCTATATAACTTTCTGAAACTAGCTGATTTGAAAGAAAAAGATTTTCGCCGGAGTACCCCTTTAAGTATAGTTCTTCAGCATCGTTTCCCAGCTTGCTATTCTCTTCAATAGTTCCACCTCCAAAGGTTTAGTAACAGTAAGCAGAACCCTCTGCAATCACCTAATAAACGTCAGGATTATCTTAATTATGCTGTAATCAGTTCTCCTACAGACTGTGATCTTCACCATAATAATCTCCAGGCTGTAATATGAGGAGCAGGATTCTTACATTGACTATGTCTGTAATATACATATACCTCTATATATGTGTGTGCAGGATTAGCGGGCCTGTGCCGCCCGTCATCCCTGAGACATATTAGAAGGTGGTGAATTAGTTGGTACTCTGCTGATGGTTGTATTTTACAGTGTTTAACACATCCCGCCAAGTGATATCCTAGCATGGAGTGTGGCGGCATCACTAGGCTGCCGAGAGGCTGTCCCTTGCTGACAATAATATCACAGGAGCTGGATGCACGGTATACTCCTATAGTATTAAAAGTAATTGCAGAATTTATGGTTAGTGTTTTCTTTTTGCTGGCTGCACGCCAGTTCCATACATCGGAATAGGATTGTTTCTGAAACGTGGGTAAGGAATTCTGTGCGCCACTTTTTAGATATTTGGGGCAATGGCAAAAATTTCTGCAATGACCAATTTCTGGAAATACTTAAGTGGTATATTCCCACTCAGGGCTGAGAGATTGGCTTATATTACCATTATGAGTCTCTAAATACCAGGCATTTTTTCATCTAGACTTTTTTTTTTTTGGCGGTGAGGCGCAGGGTAGAGTTTCTCTTTTTCGTGGTCTCCTTGCCGGGTCAGCTGGTACGGTGGTGTGGTAGCTGTGTGGCCCTAGGGTCACTTGGGCATTTGTCACGGTAGCCTGGAGTGGTGTAGGACCCACCCTGGACAATTTAGCGCCTCTCCCGCACACAGAGAGTAACCCAAGTGTACAGGTGTGTGTGGGTGTGTGGGCATAAGAATAGGCCAGAGTCCAATGCTTTATAAGAATAGATCAGTTTATTTGAGAGAACTTAGTGCAATACTGGGAAAGTACTTTGGTAGGAATACAGTCCAAAGCAATAAAAAAAAAAAAAAAAGGAATACAATCTTGCAAAAGACTTAGGTGCTTGTAGTTGAGTTAGAGATAAGGTGTGTTGAAGAAGGAGCTTTGCAGTAGAGGAGAGGGGTTGCCTGAGGGGCCTTGTCCAATGTAGTAGTGTACTCTGCCTGGAACAGTAAAGGTGTGATAGAGAATACAAGAATACAAGAGATATAGAGAATACTCATACTCACAGATGGACTCTAGTCTGACCGCCTTTTGCCCTCTAGTTGCGGGATACCCGTCCTAGGTGGGTAGTACAAGCCCCAGAACTTGGTATTTGGGCTGAGTCGACTTCCAAGACTTCCAAGTCATTCGGTACTGCGCAGTGGAATACGTCGACTTTCTGTACCTTTGTTCCACTGGGGTCAGTTCCTATGACTGTTGAGTTAACTGCCCTGCACATTTAGAGAGTTTCCTGATGTGGACAAGGTGCTCCATGTGGCTTCTCTCCCCATAGTACTTCCTTACTTAGTTGTGTCCCTGTCATAGGTTAGAAGAAGGAAGGAAAGCATGAGCACCTGTGAGTGGGTTACAAGCAACATGTGACACTCAATAGTTAACCCTTGGTGAACTTCAGTTGTGCATAGAATAAACTAACAAACACAGTAGTGACACCTAGTGGGAACAAAAACACTAACTGCAGTGGATACTTCATCCTACTTGTGTAAACCCGAGGGAGTTACCTTACTCAGGTGCCACAAAGGTGTAGGTGCCCATACCGGGTCACTACAATAGGATAAAGATCATCTGGGGGGCTCTAACGCTGTGTGAACTGACAGGGTTTTCTGCGTCCGCTGTTCAATGAGTAGCGGCCGCAGAAAACTGGGATCCTGGCCGAAGTGTATACTATGTGTATGTATATATATATATATATATATATATATATATATATATATGCTATGTGTACACACTCCGGCCGGGATTCCTAAGAGGCCAGTCTTACGGAAGTACCGTAGTAATCACGGCTGTGATGAACAACGGCCGTGATCACTACGGTACTTACGTAAAGTGAACTTAGCCTTATACTTATTGTAGCAAAATGCAGTACAGCTATGTATTCCTTTATGCCTGGAAAAAGTTAGAATTAGTGATGAGCGAGTACTAAAATGCTCGGGTGCTCGTTACTCAAGACGAATATCTCCCGATTCTCGAGTGCTCGTTTTGAGTAACAAACCCCTTTGAAGTCAATGGGAAACTTGAGCATTTTTGCAGGGGACCCAAGTTCGGTAGAAGGAAGGTCGTGTGAAAACCTGTAAACTTTAGAAAATGATGGAAACACCATGGAAATGGACAGGAAACAGCAGGGGCAGCATGCATGGATGCCTTTGAGGCTGGCTAATGGCACCATTATGCCAAATTCTGGGCAACAGCTGTGGGATACAATCTGTTGGTGGCTGCACCTATATACACTCTGTGACACCCCCTTTACACTGAACAAGCAGTAGTGAACTTAGATATGGCTTGAGTAAGAAATACAGAAATCAGAAAATATAGTAGAGGGCCCAA
This sequence comes from Dendropsophus ebraccatus, assembly GCF_027789765.1. Taxonomy (NCBI): domain Eukaryota; kingdom Metazoa; phylum Chordata; class Amphibia; order Anura; family Hylidae; genus Dendropsophus; species Dendropsophus ebraccatus. The sequence goes on along the minus strand of NC_091459.1, from coordinate 14,653,519 downwards.
TAAAATAGCACTTCTTAGGGGTCTGTGTACAACACCTAATGTCCCCTTTCTGCCAGCAGCCGATCACCACAATGTGCTGGTGAAATCGTGGTAGCAGCACTGCAACTCCCAGCCAGCAGTCTGTAGTAATACAATTTAAAAACGATTTGAAGCCCTTACAAGGGCTGTTTGGTTGTTTCACTAGTATTCCCTGCCTGCTGGAACGCTAATTCCCTCCCTAAAGCTCTCCCTGACCAGCAGCGGCTCTGTCCCTGATCTCTTCCAGCATACATGTGATCCGAGCCTCGGCGGCCGCGCTTTTTATATGGCAGGGTCATCTGATTTGGCCAACCAATCGCTGCTATCGACATGTATGGGTCACACATCATCGCAGGATGCACCAAAGAGTCTCCTGCATGTTTATTGGCTGTGAAAAAGCGCCGAAACTTACAGGAAAAGGATGATGAGACTTTCTCAAGTATCGCGAGATGCTCGTCCGAGAAACGAGTACCATCGAGTACCCCAATACTCGAACGAGTACCAAGCTCGGACGAGCATGTTTGCTCATCACTAGTTAGAATATATGTCCTGTCGGACCCCTCTCCACCTGCAGCGTTGTATATACTAGCTACTAAGCTCTACAGTGCTTTACGAGTATTTTCTTACATGGATAGCCGCAGTTTTCTACCTTTATTTCCCCGGTTCAAAAGGATCAAAGACATTTTGAAAGTGTAAGAGGCTCAGTATGTTTCCACCATCTCTTTATTGTCATTGCTATATACTCCATATGCTGGATACTAACTTATAGCTCCTCTAATAATGTTCAGCTCTAACTTTTTGCCTGCCCCTACCTGTTTTTTTTTACTTCTACATCATAAAATTGAGGTTTGGTATTGATTGCGAACGGTCGATCATCTTCCACTGGGATTTTAATATACAGTACATCATTCTTTTGAAATGTTAATTTTCTTTCAAGTGTATTTATAGATTTGAAGTCAAGAATCTTTTACTGGTTAGAAACCTTAAGAGCTGAAAATTGCTTCACAATAAAGTAGGATTGGAGTGAATAAACCACAATAAATTAATGGGAAATTTCCTTCTTTACAAGGGATACAGCTGGGGGATCCGATAGCTGATTAAACAATTACATACTATCTTACTATTTTTGAAAAGAACAACTTGTTTTCCATTCAAACAACGTATGTTCTTTTCTTATTGCAATGAAATGCGTTGAAGTCAATGGAACAACGGCCGTTTGCTTTAAAATATTATTGTCGTTGCCTTGACTTCAATAAATTTGTTGTTTATGCATTGACTTCAATGAATTTCATTGCAGTTGTTTTCATGGAAAACAATGGACGTTCCTTTCAAAAATAGTACGTTGCTTGAACCTAGCCTTAAATCTCAAACATTCTTCAACCAAGATTAAGATTTGTTTAATGTGTCTTGACTTCTGTTCCCTTTTCACACCTACTTCGCCATCGCTGTGTAGCCTTTGCATATGTAATATGAAAGGTGTCCTCAAGGGAAACGTACATGCAGCTAAAATAACTGAGCACTAGACATGCTCTAATTTCCTAATATAGTCTTCAAGTGATTTGTATCATTTTATTATGGGTACAGTGGGCACAATGGGGTGGGTATAACAAGGAAATACTTCTCTAAAGTAAAAAAAATGAAAAAACTAAAAAAATTGTTGAGACGTGATATTTGGGACCCAACTACAAAGTGTTTTTTTGGAACCCAGAACGGTGGAAAGACATTGGGCTATTTGTAAAATCGGTTACTTTTTATTATTTATTTATTTATTTTTTTAGATACACTAAAATAATAAAAATTGGTTACAAAATTGAGTATAAAGCTAAATATTGAAAGTAGCCATAGGGCTTTTACCTTCCCGGCAGCTCCCGTGTTGTCTCCAGACATTGGTTGCAGTCTTTAAACTCACAATCACGTGACCATGAAGATATCAGTGCAAGGTCTTAAAGGGGTTGTTTAGTGAAAATATTTTTCTTTCAAATCAACTGGTGTCAGAAAGTTCTATAGATTTGTAATTTACTTCTATTCCCATACTTCCCATACAGAAAAACATTGTTACATCACTGCTGTGACTACTTCAAATGTTATTGATTGAACTCGATTGTTCTTTGGAATGGATTTAGGATCAATCACTGTTTGTAGTATATGTGCTGTTTTGTGGTCAGATTCTAAGAATTATAACTTTTTTCCCCCCTCAATTAAACTTTAAAATGGACGGTTTCTTTTCTGTTGTATTGTGTTATTTTGGGTTACTTATAACTCGGCCTTATCTTTGCTGCAGCTCATGAGGGTTCCTCCTCCATTTATAGGTTATCTAAATCCCCTTCTGCAAACTACCTTGTGTGTGCTTTTCTCTCTCTCTACAGACTGTAAGATTCCCTCCTTAGGTGCTCACCTTCATATCCAAGCAGGGGGCACATAGTCAAACATACGAGCAGTGCTTTGATGGATTCATGTCAGATTCAGCAGCACCTCCAGCTAGGTGAAGGACTTCCATACACTCTGCAAACATGTATTCAGGGGCCTAACTACCACCGGAGCAGACGGTAGGATGCCGATTTTGGGGGACACAATCCACAGGGGGATACTAGGGGAGATGCCTACCATAGGGGACACTAGGGGAAATGCCGACCATGGGGACACTAGGGGAGATGTCTACCATGGGGACACTAGGGGAGATGTCTACCATGGGGGACACTAGGGGAGATGTCTACCATGGGGGACACTAGGGGAGATGTCTACCATGGGGGACACTAGGGGAGAGGACTACGATGGGGGACACTAGAGAAGAAGCCTACCATTGGGGAAACTAGGGGGGATGTCTACCATGAAGGGGGGGCACTATCTACTGGGGGGGAATAGGGAAGATGCCTACCATGGGGGGCACTAGGGGAGATGCCTACCATGGTGAAAACTAGGGAAGATGTCTACCATGGAGGACACTAGAGGAGATGCCTACCACGGGGGACACTAGGGGAGATGCCTACCATGGGGGACACTAGGGGAGATGTCTACCATGGGGGACACTAGGGGAGATGCCTACCATGGGGGACACTATCTACTGGGAGGGATAACATATGCTATCTCCTGGGTGTAGGGCTAACAAACAGTGGGATTATATGCAGTTTGATGGGGGCAATGGGGGTTTTCTATGGGGCCCAGTTCTTTTAGAGTTACACCCCTGCATGTATTGTACTATAATGCCACTTGGAATACTGCTGACACCGCCTTCCATTGTAAATAACATTTCCCAATCCCTAGTGATGGGGGCCGGTACTTGTCTCTTCATTTGCTTTTTACTAGAATTTGATTCTAGTAAAATTCCTCAGGAAACTCTAGTGGTATTCCAATTTTGTCTCTGTTAATAATTCCTAAACCTGTTTTAGGGATTAGTTCCAGTATCCATTGTGGGGCTTATTGTCAAATAAGGCATTGTCTTAAAATGTTTACATATTTGAAATCTTCTTAGCGCTTCATTTTGTTAAACGGTTTATTATATTTATTTGTCACAGACAACGTTCTTATAGGGATAATAGTTCATTTCTAGATTTGTACATATAAGCTTATTAGAAAGAGCAATAATATTACAAGAGAATTACCTTGATCATGGTAGAATTAAAGGACACTGTCAGGAACCGGACAGCAGGACAATACAAGACAGTGAGCCCTAAGCTTAGCCTTGCCCACTGTCCTCTACCTATTTGCCACAATCCGCCCTAAGATGGCAGGGAGCAACTGGGCGGTGGTCCCTGCACTGGCTAGGTGGGACACAAAGACAAGACAGACAGACAAAACACAATAAAGAATAGTCCACAGTCCGGGTCTCAACAATCAGGCAACACGGTACAGAATCACAATCCAAAAGCAAGGTCAATAAACAGGCAATATGGTCAGGGGCAGGCAGCTAGCAGGAATGGTCAGAAACACAGGCAAAGGGGTCAGAATAAACAGAGCAAGAGAAACAGAACCAGGCAGAGACAAGCTCAATATCCGGCAGTCAGAGGCAGGCTGGCAGACACTATATAGGAGACCAGAGGTCCAGTGCAGGAGCTGATTGGACCAGACCCCTAATCTCCTCAGAACAACCGGGGCAAGAGCAACCTGACTGGCAGAGAGAACAGTCTATCAGACTAGCTAACCAGCATCAGAGTTAACTCCGGAGTGGCCAGGAGTATCTCAGGCAAAGCGGGTGTGGCTGAACAAACACAGAAGGAAATAGAGCAGTGTTCAGACAAGGTTCAGGACACTGCACAAACATACAAAAACACTGAATATCTCATCTCAGGCGCGCAGCACGAGCCAAGGGGCGCACGGAGTTCGGCACAGGCACATTCATGACAGACACCTTCACCTCATATAAACTCCTTTACACAATTGAAGGTATTACGCGGGGTCCATTTTAGGACCCTGGAATATATTATTAAACCAAAATCAAAACTTTTGCAAAAGAAAAGGGCGCACTCCCTCCATCTAAGGGAAAAATGGTTCAGTCTCCAGTTAAAGAAGAAGTCTGATGGGGGGGGGGCAGGAATTCATTATGGGCAGGTGGTGGGGGGAAATAAAAAAGCCAATATGCTTATCACTTCCAGAGCCCGCATCATGGAGCTTTAGCCTGCTCAGCCAATCAGTGACTGCAGCGGTGTCCTGCCCCACTCACTGACTGGCTGAGCGGGGCATCCGTATTCCTTTTTTCCCCAATTCTTTTATACTTAGGGGGACATTTATGAAGACTGGCATACTCGTAAGCTGGTCTTCCAGTAGGCCCTGCCCAAATTTCCTCAACAGATTCACTAGGAGGCGCATGCCTGCGAGCAGGTGTACATCATGGCAAATTAGGCACAGGAGGAGACCACACCTCCTTGCCATGCCCCTTACTTGCCTATTGGGCGAGCGGGGGATACGGTAGGCATACGCCATGGAGAAGGGCTCAATGTGCACCTTCTCCCTGGCTTACGCCCCGTCTGCAGCCTTGACAAATCTCCTCGATTATGTTAGAACATGTCCTAAGTTGCATTTGTCATATAAGATGGAAGTACGTACAACGTCATTTTTTTTTCATTAAAAAGCACCAAACAAAAAGATTTTTTTTAAAGTTCTGCCTATGAAAACAACACATTACTTATGAAGACTGGTAACAGTAAAGGGAATCTGCCACTGCCAGGTTTACCTCTTTGACCCCCTCCCGCCGCTGCACAGTAAATTAACATCATTGCAGCCTATGCCTGAGGCGTTAGTTTACGATCAAGGATAACACAGGCACAGACACTGCGCCTTTGTCATCCGCGGTGGGTCCCGGCTGTCAGTGATAGACGGGGACCCACTGTAACTGTCAGCACCAGAGCCGCGCTTCGGTGCTGAGAGTTAACTCTATAGATACTGTGATCGGCATGACTGCAGCATCTATAGGGCTCCAGACAGAGAATTCTCCCTCTACAGAGGGAGAATTCCCTGTCTGATAACCATTGGGGCTCTACTATGTGATGGCAGAGCCCCAATGGTAACCTAAGGCTTCCGATTTCCTGGCTACGGATTGCATCGGGGAAGGAAGGGAGGGATGACGGCATAGCGCCCCTCGCGACGCACGGCTGTGAGCTCTGCCCCCTCCCCTCTCTCCCATACTGCTGTTACAGGCTTCTAACAGGGAAAGAGGACAAAGGAGAGGGGGCAGAGCTAGGGACTTAAGCTTATGAGATCATTATGATCCCATAAGCTGAAGTCCTAAAATGACCTTGCCATTGAGGTATCAATGTCCATTGGTCATGAAAAAGTTAAATAACAATATTAATAAAAATAATAATAATATCAAAGATTTTATTAGTATAGCGCCAAATGATTCCACAACACTTTACATAGTTTGTCAATTTTGGTCCCTGTCCCTATTAGGGTTCACAATTTAAATTCACCTATCTGTATGTTTTGCATGTGAGAGGAAACCCATTAGGAGCAATGCCCCGCCCAATAACGCTGGATCGGCGCTATGGACGCAGGGCAGTGCTCCTAACGTTCTCACCAGACTGTGTAGCAAATGATTAACTGCACCGCAACGGCGCTGAGGAGGAAAGTTAGAGACATACTCAGCACCTTGTGCACATTAGGAAGCTATCAGCAGGTTAGATTAGTCTATCCTGCTGACAGTTCCCCTTTAAGGAATGATGTCACAGAGGATCTCTTCTGTCCCCACATCCCGCAGTCCATTGCTCTGTAAGGACAAGTCTCAGCTGCCATCCGGCTACTTAATTAAACAGGCAGCTAATGGAAGAGGCTGAGCACACACATCTCTTCTGCTGAGTGCTCAGGTTTGCACTCGGGCCCCTGTGGAAGAAAAACAGGTTGCAGTTGTTTCTTGTTAGACGGACCGGGATCTACTCAGTATTTATATTCATTGATTTGTATAATCTGCAGAGCCGAATATAGATATGTGCACAAGGTGCATTGACGTCAAATGTTTTTTTTTTTTCTGCCTGTGTACTTCCTACGCCATTCTAGCGAGAAAAGTGCTTCCGTTTCCACAATTGTTACGCATTTACTATTTATTGTCGGAAAAAAAAATACTGCAGGAAAACATTATTTTAATTGACTTGAATAAATCAGAAGGGCTGGTATAATGAATGTTAAATAGCTATTGCATTGAATCCATTCTTCGGTTGTTTCCATGCAAACACAGATTTACAGGAAGGCAACAACATTTACTATTATTTTGTGACTCACAACTACTTTTTTTTTCATTTAAAATGGGAATGATCATTAGGCAAATGCTTTCCCTCTTCCATCTATTGCAGCATTTCCATGTTTAGTCCTCAACCCCCAACCAGTTAAAGGGGCATTCCACTCAAACATAACTTTTGATACGTTGCTGCCCATGATGAGACAAAAAATTCCTTCCATACTTGTTATTATCTATTCATCTCCTCCCCCCAGTTCTGAGCTGCTGCTTTCTGCTGAAGACACAAAAATCGGTGTGTGAGCTTTTCTTCTCCCTCCTCCCAGCTTTACAAAGAAGCTACAATGTTGCAGATAAAGCGTGTCAAAAGTTGTTTACATCAGCTGTCTCAGAAGGGAGGGGAAGGAGGGGAAGGAGGGGGAGACAGAGAGAACTCCATCTTCTTGGAATTGTTTTATTTCCTTTTCTACTCTATCTGGCTCAGACTGCTATGATGACTTCTTCCAACCATGACTGCGAGATTGGCGCTCGCTTACAGAGGCTTGATGATCGTGCACGGACATTGTTAGTAATTTCTGTGAAGTCCTTCCTCTGGGTACTTAGCATCAGTATGTAGAGGATAATAAACATGTAAGTTTACCTCCCCTCATTACTCTGGTGTCCTCCTGCCTTGTCTCTGCTTCCCCCACTGACTGCAGCCGCCACCAAAACTTCCAAACCTGTCCCTGCAGTGTCAGCCTGCTCAGCCAATCACTGGCCACAGCGCTGTCCTGTTGCAGTCAGTGATTAGCTTAGCAAGCTGTCACTGTAGAGATAAGTCTGGAAGTGTCCATGACGGCTGCAGTCAGCAGGGGACACAGAAACACAAGAAAGGTATACATGTATACAGTATACATGTTTATTGCTTTCTATGTACTGATTCAACCATTGGCTGCTCATCCCCTATTACATGGAGCGAAGCATGGCCAGCGGATCACTTGTTGAGAGACAACAATCAGCCAACAAGCAAACGATACCTTGGCTGATTGTTTTCTTGATTGCATGGAACAATATCTGTCCAATACAGCCCGATTTTACACATAATCGTCCGCTAAAAGACTCTTTGCCTGTCAATCACTCCAAGCAAAAAGCCGTGACTGGTTACGGCCCGGACTCAGTCCCGATGCCTATTCCATGGTGCTCCGCCTGCACTGCAGCCTGGATTAAAAGCATGCTTTCTTGGATATACCCTTACCAAACTCCACACAAGATAAGGGAGCACTCTAGCAGCTCGATTAGGAGCTGCTAAAGCATTATAAGCAGAATAGTGATGACCGGTTTGCTTTAAAGTCTCTCAAAGTGACCGGCAATGCTAAAGCCAGCAAGAGCTAGGTGGGAACCAAGTCTGGTCAGGAACTTTCTCGCCGGAGTGTATACACATGGTATAAACTCCGGCCGGGATCCCTAGCAGCGCTATAAAAAACATGACATGTCAGTTTTCTGCGGCCGCTATTCATTGAATAGAGGCCGCAGAAAACCCTGTCAATGCGGCCGCACTCTCCATAGTGTGCTGTGGGGAGTTCTGATCCGGGCGCGCAGGGATGCACCCGCATCAGAACTCTGCAGCGCTAAACATCGTCCGGCCGGTACTGCATTACCAACCAGGATGATCTTTTCAGAGACCGGCCGTTCCGTGTCCTGCCTGGGTCACGGAACGGCCGGTCTCATAGGTAGTATGAACATGGCCTTGTTATGTATCATATATACTCAGATTGAAGCATAAAGTTGAGGCCAATTTAAAAACTTGGCCCTGTCACATTGGAGTGAGGTTTCTGATGTTCCAACTATCTCAAACCCCGGAGATGGTGATCTGCATGAGCTATCGACCTCCAAGCTTGTTACAGTCAATGCCTATCTCCATAACCCGTACAAGCTTAAAAAAACTGGAACCCACCATCATTTATTATGAACAATAGACAAAAATACCCAATTTTAATAAATTGTTCATCAACTTTGATGGATCTAAATTTACAGACAGTTGGCAACCTCAAGCCCAGAGCAAGCCCTGTGGACCAGATAGCAACCTGAACTTTCTGAATGATACAGCGCAGAGACTATAGCAATTCTAAGCTTAATCCACTGAGTGCGGAAAATCAAGCCTTTATTTTATCTCAAGGATATATTTGCATAGAACAGTAGAATAGCAGATACATTTGTTGCCAGGAAACTGAAGTGCTTCATCTCCTCTTCCGGCTGCTGAGCGATTGACTCATCATGTAGAAACACAGAGGTGCATCTATGTAGTATTGTGCTTTCTGTATTTATTTATATCTGTTACCTTCAACACGTAACCCTAGTGCTGCCACCGGCACTCGCAACGTATAGACTACATTGAATTTATGGCCTTTCGAAAATGGAGAGCTTATTGCTAAGCACATGTACTTAAATAAGTAGATGGATGAGTCTTTTTTTTATTCTTTATTTTATTTATATTATGTTTTTGCAATATTTAATTATTTCTACAGGTTACATAGTAACTGTATACCAACCAACCATTCCATTGCAACCGACAACATCATGCACATGCTTATAGTTCTTGGAGCTGAAATTGGTCTTTCACTGGCTACACTGAGATCTCGAGGTTAAGGGAACAAAAATGATCTATTGTTTAAAGGAAAATTACAGACAAATCTAAAAATCCGGTCCAGACAGGGAGTGGGGGGAACATAATACAGAATGTATACTTACCTGTCCCTGTGCATTAGCTGTCTGACAGCCACCAGTCTCCTGTAGCTCCCACTTCTTCTACGTCCTGTCCTGACTTAGAAATGGCCACACAATCAGTTAGTGACTGGGGCGGGACAACATGATGCGGGAAGTTAGGAGAAACAGGAGACTAGCAGCTATCAGAGAGATAGTGACACTGCACTGCAGGGGCATATGGACAGGTAAGTATACATTCTATATAGTGTTTCCCCTCTAACAACTGCCTGCTCCGGATTCTAAATTTGGACAGAGTCCCCCTTTAGATCAAGTTAGTATGTTAAACATATATTATTTTAAGTGTTAGCAAATTTTTTTGTAAATTCCCATTTTTCTATTTGTATTATTAAATAATCCTGAAACTGTGCAATTTTCATTCCCACCAGTATGTGAGAGTTTCTGGTTTGTCTGTAGTAGAGAGCACCATAAACAATTGCAGCTCCTTGTGGAATGAATCTCTTCAAATCACAGAGAATGCTAAGTAATGTTCAACATTCATCTCAAGGGGATAGATCGTCGATGTACACGAGGCTTGCCGTAAAGCATGTTACTAAATGCTGTTAAAAACAGCTGAGGCAAGAAGCAGTTCCCATAATAGTGTACAGAAAAAAATTACAGTCAGAAAATATAAACAGATTAAAAAAAGAACATGTTTTAATCAGTAAAAAAATAATTTTAAAAAAATCAGTAAATTTTAACTGTCATTAAAATTTTAATTACTGAAGTCAATAGTACAAGCGATTTTAAGAAACTCTGTAATAGGTTTTATTAGGCAAAAAAACTTTTTGTATTAAAAAAAAGTCCATTATAATCAATGAAGGGGCAGAGGGGGGATGAGTGAGCAGGGAGAGCAGACAAGCAGCTGTACAGTTTGGAGATTGTCTGGACACATAAAACGCTGGATTTAAAGGTCAGAAAGGTGACTGATTAACTGGGAGCTTGGTGACAAAAGATTGCAGGATGTTGTATTGTACAGCTTTGCTTTTCTCATCTCCGTGCTCACTCACCCCCCTCAGCCCCTCCCCTCTCCATACAGCATAATGGACACAGAAATCCAGCTTGGGGGGGAGGTAGGAAAACAGATTTTTGAGTACAGAAGGAAACTCTTTTGCTTAATAAAACCCATTACAGAATTTCTTACAATCGCTTGTACTATTGATATTTATTGATTTCTGAAAAGTGACATTTAAATGACCGTTACACTTCAAGCCTAAAAGAAGATAAGGAGTGCCAGGTAGAATATTGGGAGTGTAGGCAGATGTAAAGCCAAGAACGCTGCAATTGATTGCAGCCAGGAGACCGGCCAGGATGCAGTAAAGCAGAGGATGAGGCAAAGATGTGTCATGAAGAGAAGCCAGGGGACATATGCAACAGGGCAAACATATACAGAATCCAGAGGCAAGGCTAAGGTCCTTGTTAATATCAGGGTCAAAATGCAAGCAAGATGTTCAGAATAAAGTATCTCCAGGCAACACTGTCAATTTAAAGGAGCGATCTAACAGAGAGATGTAATATTTCCCCCTGTAATAGAGGAAAGACTCTTCTCTAATAGTCAGAGCAAACAGTGGCTCCAAAGACCAACATTTCCTCTGAAATACTAACATTACACAAATTGCCTATTCATTTCAATGAGAACAGTGCAGTGGTTCATTCATCCTACACATTTATCCAGAATATTTGCTGCTGGGTTCTCTGATGACGTTGAACTGTTTGCCAGAGATCCTAGGAGTGGTGCGCTACGTGAACAGTTTATTATTGAAGGACCCATTAAAGGGGTACTCCAATCCTTTTCTTTCAAATCAACTGGTTTCAGAAAGTTCTATAGATTTGTTATTTACTTCTATTTAAAAATCTCCAGTCTTACCGTACTTATCAGCTGCTGCATGGCCTGCAGGAAGTGATGTATTCTTTCCAGTCTGACACAGTGCTCTCTGCTGCCACCTCTGTCCATGTCAGGAACTGTCCAGAGCAGGAGAGGTTTTCTATGGGGATTTGCTACTGCTCTGGACAGAGGTGGCAACAGACAGCACTGTGTCAGACTGGAAAAATACACCACTTCCTGCAGGACATACATCAGCTGATAAGTACTGAAAAAATTTAGATTTTTAATCGGAAGTAAATTACAAATCTATAGAACTTACTGAAACTAGTCGATTTGAAAGAAAAAGATTTATGACAGAGTACCCCTTTAACAAAAAGAATCTTTAAAAGTCACATCACATTTTAAAAATCTCTTTAAGGGTGCGTTCACACCTACAGGATCCGCAGCAGATCCGCAGCAGATTTGATGGTGCAGATTTGATTCTGTGTTTAGTTATTTAAATGAAATCTGCTGCGGATCTGCTGCGGATCCGCAGCAGAAAATATGCTGCGGATCCGGTAAGTGTGAACGTACCCTTGTGGTGCATTCACACCTACAGTATCTGCAGCTGATTTTCTGCAGCAGATTTCAGATTTCTGTTGCAGATCTGCTGCGGATCCTGTAGGTGTGAACGCACCCTTAGGCTATGTTCACACTGCGTATGAGCCCCGCTGCATTTCATACGCCGCCGTACATGTGCGGCTGAAACTACGGGCGTGGGAAAAGTAGACATGTGGCCGGATGCGTACGAACCGCGAACATACGCCTGCAGTACAGTTATGCTTCCCTAGCTTGTTTCGAAGCGATCTGAAACAGGTCATTTACTTGGAAATCTTCGCCCAGCCCCGTAAATCACACAGAAACTTTTGGATCGAAAAATCAAGTTCAATTTGGCTGAAATAAGTACTTCGTACGGGACCGCATGGAAATCCACGGCCGTGAGTTTCAACATTTCCGTCCTCAAACAATGGTCGTGTTCATTTTTCACGGCGCCGTATACGATCCGGCCGTAAGCTCATACGTAGTGTGCACTGTGCGGGCGTATATCGTATACTTTCAAGTGAACGCATCAACCTCAAAACTACGTGCGTATATTCGCGGTTCGCACTACGGCCAGAAAGATACGTAGTGTGAACATAGCCTAAGGGTGCGTTCACACCTACAGGATCCGCAGCAGATTTGATGGTGCAGATTTGATTCTGTGTTCAGTTATTTAAATGAAATCTGCTGCGGATCCGGTAAGTGTGAACGTACCCAAAACCTATAATTTAAAGTCATTTTCATAAAAATCTTCCAGATTTTAGGTCCCCAGATTAGTGTTTATTATGTAAGTAACAGATCAATACATTTAATACAAACACATTTAGGTGATAAAAGTACAATCCTCTGTGGTCCCAGCCGTTGGCCTGCTGTACTTATCTCCCTTCAGTTCTGCGTTTTTTTTTTACTAACTTTTCTGATCTAGTACGCAAGATATACAGAAATAGATCGTATGAACTTCTTTACATATAAATCTACAATTACATAGCCAATGTGTACATGAGGGTCACGTCAAAATTATTATACAGGTAAAAGTAACATTGCTCTTACAGAAACACCAGCATTTGCCTTTCTGAATTTATTTGCCATAACATTATATATATATATATATATATATATATATATATATATGCACGGCAGATGTCTGTAGCTACAATTTATGTAAAAATGTCAATCATCAATTACCCTTTCAATAAAATAACATTTTAATGTAATATAAGTAGCTGAATATTAAATGATGAATGTGCGTGCTGCCATCTGTTACTACAGGATTGATGGCGGTTATTCTGTAGATCTACAGTTAGGTATTTCTTTGTAAATAATTGCACATAAAATTATTATTCTCATATCAAAGGTGTGAGCAGGGAATTGTCGGTATAAAACCTAAGATCGATATGTACGGAGCTTTACACCTCAAAGGTCAGAAATTCTTTGGAGTGTTTACTGTTCATTCACCTTTCACCAGGATTGATTCTTGCCGGGTGTCAGGGTAACTTGTGTATTAATGTAACATATTCACGGCTATGATAGGATGAGATGTAGATTTGATATAATTGTGTAATCTCTTAGTAAGGCTATGTTCACACAATATTTTTTCAGCTCTGTTTAAAATGACGTCCATTGTTAGTCTAAAATAACGGACGTCATTTAGCTGTCTGGCCTCCCCTTAGTGCACTGATTGGTGTTTGCACATTATTCTAGTTTGGTTACTAATTGGCCTTTGGATGCGGCTTAATTGAAAAGTCCATTGAGTTTAATAGTAAAAACGGAGAAAGAACGGTGACAAAAGAAAATCTGTGTGTGAACAACTCATTAAAAAACGTCCGCTGTTTTCAAAAGACGTCCGAAAAAATTGATCATGTTCATTATCTTGACATCCGCGGTAAAAACGTCCATTATTCAATGCATTGTGCGCATTGGATATCCGTGTTCCCATTGACTGCAATGCATTCTCCTTTCTCTACAGTCACATTCAGGTAATATATTACTATAGGGAAAACTAAAATTGTGAAAATATATTCTGGGATAATTTTTTTTTCTATTTGCATTCATGTTTTTCAGATTACCTTTTATATTTGTGTGTTTTTATACTAAACTATTTGAATCCTGTTTTTGCATATTCAAATTTTCAATGTATTAAAGCGACTCTGTACCCACAATCTGAACCCCCAAAACCACTTGTACCTTCGGATAGCTGCTTTTAATCCAAGATCTGTCCTGGGGTCCGTTTGGCAGGTGATCCAGTTATTGTCCTAAAAAACAACTTTTAAACTTGCAGCCCTGTGCCAAATGGCCGTGGCCTAGAGTATCTGTGCCCTAACCTTGCACCAACCCTCCGTCCCTCCTCCCCACCCTATTCATCATTAGGAATGCCACTGGCAGGATATTTCCTATTACTCTGCAGTGAAAACTGCACAGGTGCCGTGTTCTCACAGCTGATGAATAGGAGACAATCTGCCTGTAGCATTCCTAATGATGAGGAGGGCTGGGAGGAGGGACGGAGAGGTTGTGCCAGCCTAATGCATACACAATCTAGGCCATGGCCTAGAGGCACAGGGCTGCAAGTTTAGAAGTTGTTTTTTAGGACGATAACTGCATCACCTGCCGAACGGACCCCAGGACAGATCTTGGATTAAAAGCAGCTATCTTAAGGTACAAGTGGTTTGGGGGGGGGGGCAGATTGTGGGTACAGAGTCATTTTAAGGCACCTGTGCAATGTTCAGGTAATGAATAGGGAAAATCCTGCCCAGGGGCGTGGAGAAGAGATGGAGGACCGTTGCAAACCTAGGGCCTAGAAACTCTAGGCCACACCAATTTTACACAGGGCTGCAAGTTTAAAAGTTGTTTTTCATGACAATAACTGCATCACCTGCTGAACGGACCCCAGGACAGATATTGGATTTAAAGCAGCTATCCAAAGGTACAAGCGGTTTGGGGGGGTCAGATTGTGGGTACAGAGTCAGTTTTATGGAGACTCTAGATTGAGTACTCCATTTGATTTTTTTGCTCATCTCCCTAAGCTCAATGATTGTTATGTTAGTCTACTACTTATTGCCACAGATCATAGCCAGAATCCTACTCCACACTGATGAGGTGCAATACCCCGAAACAGCTGTCTGTAGATGGACGCCTGGCTTTGGTTTTCCCTTGTCATGTTGCAATACTCGAAACTGAGTTAGACTTTGACGCAAAAGGGGCACCCTGTTTTTTCCCTATTTGTGTCCTAATACTCACAACTGAGTGGGACTTAAAGTGAATGTACCAGCAGATACATCGCTTTAAGAACTATACATCAATAGACTGGTGCCGATTTCCTTTTTTTCGAACCGCGGCCAGGTTACCGCGCACTGCACCATTCTATTCCCGGTCACCGACCCGGCCTGAAGCACTGGAAGTGGGCCTGCCCGCCCCAACTGTGAATAACCCCCTCCCCTCTGTGACGCAGTTACATTGATTCTAATGGAGCCGTGTCACAGAGGGGAGGGCAGAATGTCGCACTGGATGTCACACATTCAATGCATCAATTGAGACTCTTGAAGGAGTAATCCCATTTTTTTTGCTGATCTCAGTGATTGTTGTGTTTTGATGTTAATATGTGCTATTATGTATGGGCTATTACTTTCCTTATTAGTGA
Source organism: Dendropsophus ebraccatus (assembly GCF_027789765.1). Classification (NCBI taxonomy): domain Eukaryota; kingdom Metazoa; phylum Chordata; class Amphibia; order Anura; family Hylidae; genus Dendropsophus; species Dendropsophus ebraccatus. Next base: position 14,638,063 of record NC_091459.1, on the reverse strand, counting down.
CAGTGGGGGAGATTTATCAAACATGGTGTAAAGTGAAACTGGCTCAGTTGCCCCTAGCAGATCAGATTCCACCTTTCATCCCTCACAGACTCCTTGGAAAATGAAAGATGGAATCTGATTGGTTGCTAGGGGCAACGGAGCCAGTTTCACTTTACACCATGTTTGATACAGTAAATCTTCCCCAGTTGAACACCATGGTCGGTTTAATAGAACAACCCATTTTTAGAGGGTGTGAATAAGGGTGTTTTTGCTAACAGGTAAAAGTATAGTTAAACTGTATAGAGCTTGTTGGCGAATAAATGAGACACGATAATGCTTCAATAATTCACAATGAGAAAACAGGAGGATGTGCTAATAGCGGCCTGTCACACGACATCACAAGTATCAATGATAATCACAGAAATGGGAGCAATAATTGGATTAAAATGGAACTTTTATTAGCTATGCCGCTAAAATAGAGTCCCAAGTGTCAAATATTTGCCACCATTTTCAACACCATAGAAATATGCTGAACAAACCTCATCACCAGCGGTGAAAAAGTTATATAATCTGGTCTTTCCAGGTGTGTGGGATAAGGGACCACAAAGGCAAAGTATTGCTAGATTGCAGTCAGGCCCGGACTGGTAATCTGGCAAGGCGGGCAAATGCCCGCTGGGCTGGCCAGATTACCAGTCTGTGGGCCGCCCGGGCTGTCTGATAGAAAAAAAAAAAAATCACCGCTGCGGCCCGCTCCTGACATGCTCCTCCAGTCCAATCAACGTGGGGCCGATGCGGCCCGCCGCTGTGGCCCCTCGTTGATTGGCGGAGCACGTCAGGAGCGGGCCAGCCGGGCCAAGGTGAGCGGGCTGTGGGGGCTGTGGGGGCGGGAGGGGGCTGCGGTGGCGTGTCTCCGCCCCGTTGTTCCCCTCCCAAGTGCCGAGGGCCGCAGACGTGCCGCGCGCAGGCACGTCTGCAGCCACCTCCACCAGGCCCCCAGCGGTGACGTCACTTCCCTGACGCGCCGCTGAGGACCTGGAGGAGAGAGAGGAGAGCCGCCGCCACCATGGACCGAAGATCCAGCCGAGGAAGAAGCTGCTGGGAGCGAGGTGAGGTGAGAATTTTTTTTTTTTTTTAACCCCTTCACATGTGGCCATGCAGGGGGGCTATTCTATATGGGAGGGGGTGCAGGGGGGGGCTATTTTATATAGGAGGAGGATGCAGGGGGGCTATTCTATATGGGGGGGTGCAGGGGGGCTATTCTATATAGGAGGAGGATGCAGGGGGACTATTCTATATGGGAGGGTGTGCAGGGGGGGGCTATTCTATATAGGAGGAGGATGCAGGGGGGCTATTCTATATGGGAGGGGATGCAGGGGGCTATTCTATATAGGAGGAGGATGCAGGGGGGGTATTCTATATGGGAGGGGGTGCAGGGGGGCTATTCTATATGGGAGGGGGTGCAGGGGGGGCTATTCTATATGGGAGGGGATGCAGGGGGCTATTCTATATGGGAGGGGGTGCAGGGGGGGCTATTCTATATAGGAGGAGGATGCAGGGGGGCTATTCTATATGGGAGGGGGTGCAGGGGGGGGCTATTCTATATAGGAGGAGGATGCAGGGGGGCTATTCTATATGGGAGGGGGTGCAGGGGGGGCTATTCTATATAGGAGGAGGATGCAGGGGGGCTATTCTATATGGGAGGGGGTGCAGGGGGGGCTATTCTATATGGGAGGGGGATGCAGGGGGCTATTCTATATTGGGGGGATGCAGGAGGCTATTCTATATGGGAGGGGGGTGCAGGGGGCTATTCTATATGGGGGGGTGCAGGGGGGGCTATTCTATATGGGGGGGGGGTGCAGGGGGGGCTATTCTATATGGGAGGGGGATGCAGGGGGCTATTCTATATTGGGGGGATGCAGGAGGCTATTTTATATGGGAGGGGGATTCAGGGGGCTATTCTATATAGGAGGAGGATGCAGGGGGGCTATTCTATATGGGAGGGGATGCAGGGGGCTATTCTATATGGGGGGGATGCAGGGGGGCTATTCTATATGGGAGGGGGATGCAGGGGGCTATTCTATATGGGAGGGGGTGCAGGGGGCTATTCTATATAGGAGGAGGATGCAGGGGGGCTATTCTATATGGGAGGGGGATGCAGGGGGCCATTCTATATAGGGGGGGGTGCAGGGGGGCTATTCTATATGGGAGGGGGATGCAGGGGGGCTATTCTATATGGAAGGGGGGGTGCAGGGGGCTATTCTATATGGGAGGGGGATGGACAGGGGGGCTATTCTATATGGAGGGGGATGCAGGGGGGCTATTCTATATGGGAGGGGGATGCAGGGGGCTATTCTATATGGGGGGATGCAGGGGGCTATTCTATATGGGAGGGGGTGCAGGGGAGGCTATTCTATATGGGAGGGGGGTGCAGGGGAGGCTATTCTATATGGGAGGGGGATGCAGGGGGCTATTCTATATGGGAGGGGGATGCAGGGGGCTATTCTATATGGGAGGGGGATGCAGGGGGGCTATTCTATATCGGAGGGGGATGCTGGGGGCTATTCTATATTGGAGGGGGATGCAGGGGGCTATTCTAAATGGGAGGGGGATGCAGGGGGCATTCTATGTAGGAGGGGGATGCAGGGGGGCTATTCTATGTGGGGGGATGCAGGGGGCTATTCTATATGGGGGGTGCAGGGGGGCTATTCTATATAAGGGGATGTACAGCAGGGGGGCTATTCTATAGGGGGGGGGATGTACAGCAGGGGGGCTATTCTATATGGGGGGATGTACAGCAGGGGGGCTATTCTTTATAGAATAATGTACAGCAGGGGGGGCTATTCTATATGGGGGGGGGGATGTATAGATGAGGATGTTGCTGGAGCATGAAGCCTAAAATGTCTGTCTGGCAGATCCCGTGGAGAGGAGTCATGGCCAGAGAAGCCTTCATGATGGCCGGAGCCAGATGGAGAAGAAAAGGAAAAGTGGACGTCTCGTCATGCAGAGAAGACACCTACTGTGAGTGACAGGATGTAACTGCACTATAATCACTTATAATGTCTGCAGAACCTTTATACAGCTGGGATCTACCTCAGTATCAGGGGTGTCACACTCCGGCCCTCCAGGTGTTGCAAAACTACAATTCCCGTCATGCTTTAGCTGTCCAGTCCTGATGGGATTTGTAGTTCTGTAACAGCTGGAGGGACAGAGTGTAACACCTGTGTTCTATTGTCACTGCTTTGGGAGAATATTGGTCTTTATATAGTGGCTGTTATTTGGTGCCAGTATAGTGGTATCCAGTCACTGTATGCTGAGAGTAGTGGGCATGATGTGATGGTATAGGGGTATTATCCAGTCACCGTATGGTGAGAGTAGTGGGCATGGTGTGATGGTATAGTGGTATTATCCAGTCACTGTATGCTGAGGGTAGTGGGCATGGTG